>NW_025335238.1:0-49480 GCF_914725855.1 Thunnus albacares
TTTACTAGCAGAGTCATGGCACACAAAACATATGCTCTTGTGTTTCTATCAATTTCAATGCTATTGAAATGTTTAATTCTACTAGCAGAGTCATGGCACACACAGCACATGCTTTTTTATGTGTTTCTATCAATTTCACTACTTTTGCACAGAAACCAGTCATCTTTCATCAAATTTGATCCAGACTCATCCAAAATGTTTAAATTCTACTAGCAGAGTCATGGCACACAGAACATATGCTCTTTTATGTGTTTCTATCAATTTCACTGCTATTCCAAACAAACTAGTCATTTTTCATCATATTTGATCCAGACTCATCCAAAATAATTAATCCTATTACAAGAGACATGGCACACACAACATATGCTCTTTTATGTGTTTCTTTCAGTATCACTGCTATTCCAAACAAAACAGTCATTTTTCATCATGTTTGATCCAGACTCATCCAAAATACTTAATTCTACTAGCAGAGTCATGGCATACAAAACATGCTTTTTTATGTGTTTCTATCAATGTCACTGCTATTCTAAACAAACTAGTCATTTTTCATCATATTTGATCCAGACTCGTCCAAAATGCTTAATTCTACTAGCAGAGTCATGGCACACACAACATATGCTTTTTGATGTGTTTCTATCAATTTCACTGCTATTCCAAACAAACTAGTCATTTTTCATCATATTTGATCCAGACTCATCCAAAAGGCTTAATTCTACTAGCAGAGTCATGGCACACAGAACATATGCTCTTTTATGTGTTTCTATCAATTTCAATGCTATTGAAATGTTTAATTCTTCTAGCAGAGTCATGGCACACACAACAATTGCAGGAAGAGCAATTTAAATGGTATTTCACACAAACTACTCATTTTTCATAATATTTGATCCAAACTCATCCAAAATAATTGATCCTATTACAAGAGACATGGCACACACAACATATGCTTTTTTATGTGTTTCTATCAATTTCACTGCTATTGCACACAAACTACTCATTTTTCATCAAATTTGATCCAGACTCATCCAAAATGCTGAAATCTACTAGCAGAGTCATGGCACACAGAACATATGCTCCTTTATGTATTTCTATCAATTTCAATGCTATTGAAATGTTTAATTCTCCTAGCAGAGTCATGGCGCACACAACATATGCTTTTTATGTGTTTCTATCAATTTCACTGCTATTCCAAACAAACTAGTCATTTTTCATCACATTTGATCCAGACTCATCCAAAATGCTTAATTCTTTTAGCAGAGTCATGGCACACACAACAATTGCAGGAAAAGCAATTTAATTGCTATTCCACACAAACTACTCATTTTTCATCATATTCGATCCAGACTCATCCAAAATACTTAATCCTATTACAAGAGTCATGGAACACACAAAATATGCTTTTTATGTTTTTCTATCAATTTCAATGCTATTGCACACATACTAGTCATTTTTCATTAACCGATCATCCAGACTCATCCAAAATGCTTAATTCTACTAGCAGAGTCATGGCACACACAACATGTGCTTTTTTATGTGTTTCTATCAATTTCAATGCTATTGCACACAAAGTAGTCATTTTTCATGAACCGATCATCCAGACTCATCCAAAATGCTTAATTCTACTAGCAGAGTCATGGCACACACAACATATGCTTTTTGATGTGTTTCTATAAATTTCACTGCTATAGCACGCAAACCAGTCATTTTTCATCACATTTGATCCAGATTCGTCCAAAATGCTGCATTCTACTAGCAGAGTCATGGCACACACAACAGTTGCAGGAAAAGCAATTTCAATGCTATTGCACAGAAACTAGTAATTTTTCATCAACTTTGATCCAGATTCATCCAAAATGCTTAATTTTACTAGCAGAGTCATGGCACACAGAACATATGCTCTTTTATGTGTTTCTATCAATTTCAATGCTATTGAAATGTTTAATTCTACTAGCAGAGTCATGGCACACACAGCATATGCTTTTTTATGTGTTTCTATCAATTTCACTACTTTTGCACAGAAACCAGTCATCTTTCATCAAATTTGATCCAGACTCATCCAAAATGTTTAAATTCTACTAGCAGAGTCATGGCACACAGAACATATGCTCTTTTATGTGTTTCTATCAATTTCACTGCTATTCCAAACAAACTAGTCATTTTTCATCATATTTGATCCAGACTCATCCAAAATAATTAATCCTATTACAAGAGACATGGCACACACAACATATGCTCTTTTATGTGTTTCTATCAGTATCACTGCTATTCCAAACAAAACAGTCATTTTTCATCATATTTGATCCAGACTCATCCAAAATACTTAATTCTACTAGCAGAGTCATGGCATACAAAACATGCTTTTTTATGTGTTTCTATCAATGTCACTGCTATTCTAAACAAACTAGTCATTTTTCATCATATTTGATCCAGACTCGTCCAAAATGCTTAATTCTACTAGCAGAGTCATGGCACACACAACATATGCTTTTTGATGTGTTTCTATCAATTTCACTGCTATTCCAAACAAACTAGTCATTTTTCATCATATTTGATCCAGACTCATCCAAAAGGCTTAATTCTACTAGCAGAGTCATGGCACACAGAACATATGCTCTTTTATGTGTTTCTATCAATTTCAATGCTATTGAAATGTTTAATTCTTCTAGCAGAGTCATGGCACACACAACAATTGCAGGAAAAGCAATTTAAATGGTATTTCACACAAACTACTCATTTTTCATAATATTTGATCCAGACTCATCCAAAATAATTAATCCTGTTACAAGAGACATGGCACACACAACATATGCTTTTTTACGTGCTTCTATCAATTTCACTGCTATTCCACACAAACTAGTCATTTTTCATCAACCGATCATCCAGACTAATCCAAAATGCTTAATTCTACTAGCAGAGTCATGGCACACACAACATATGCTTTTTTATTTGTTTCTATCAATTTCACTGCTATTCCACACAAACTAGTAATTTTTCATCAAATTTGATTCAGACTCATCCAAAATGCTTAATTCTACTAGCAGAGTCATGGCACACACTACATATGCTTTTTTATTTGTTTCTATCAATTTCACTGCTATTCCAAACAAACTAGTCATTTTTCACCACATTTGATTCAGACTCATCCAAAATGCTGAATTCTACTAGCAGAGTCATGGCACACATAAGAGTTGCAGGAAAAGCAATTTCACTGCTATTCCACACAAACTAGTCATTTTTCTTCAAATTTGATCTAGACTCATCCAAAATGTTTAATTCCCCTAGCAGAGTCATGGCACACACAACATATGCTATTTTTATGTGTTTCTATCAATTTCACTGCTATTGCACAGAAATTACTCATCTTTCATCAACCAATTATCTAGACTCATCAAAAATGCTTAATTCCACTAGCAGAGTCATGGCACATACAACATATGCTTTTTTATGTGTTTCTATCAATTTCACTGCTATTGCACACAAACTAGTCATTTTTCATCAAATTTGATCCAGACTCATCCAAAATGCTGAATTCTACTAGCAGAGTCATGGCACACAGAACATATGCTCTTTTATGTGTTTCTATCGATTTCAATGCTATTGAAAAGTTTAATTCTTCTAGCACAGTCCTGGCGCACACAACATATGCTTTTTATGTGTTTCTGTCAATTTCACTGCTAATCCAAACAAACTAGTCATTTTTCATCATATTTGATCCAGACTCATCCAAAAGGCTTAATTCTACTAGCAGAGTCATGGCACACAGAACATATGCTCTTTTATGTGTTTCTATCAATTTCAATGCTATTGAAATGTTTAATTCTTCTAGCAGAGTCATGGCACACACAACAATTGCAGGAAAAGCAATTTAAATGGTATTTGACACAAACTACTCATTTTTCATAATATTTGATCCAGACTCATCCAAAATAATTAATCCTATTACAAGAGACATGGCACACACAACATATGCTCTTTTATGTGTTTCTATCAGTATCACTGCTATTCCAAACAAAACAGTCATTTTTCATCATATTTGATCCAGACTCATCCAAAATACTTAATTCTACTAGCAGAGTCATGGCATACAAAACATGCTTTTTTATGTGTTTCTATCAATGTCACTGCTATTCTAAACAAACTAGTCATTTTTCATCATATTTGATCCAGACTCGTCCAAAATGCTTAATTCTACTAGCAGAGTCATGGCACACATAACATATGCTTTTTGATGTGTTTCTATCAGTTTCACTGCTATTCCAAACAAACTAGTCATTTTTCATCATATTTGATCCAGACTCATCCAAAAGGCTTAATTCTACTAGCAGAGTCATGGCACACAGAACATATGCTCTTTTATGTGTTTCTATCAATTTCAATGCTATTGAAATGTTTAATTCTTCTAGCAGTCATGACACACACAACAATTGCAGGAAAAGCAATTTAAATGGTATTTCACACAAACTACTCATTTTTCATAATATTTGATCCAGACTCATCCAAAATAATTAATCCTATTACAAGAGACATGGCACACACAACATATGCTTTTTTATGTGTTTCTATCAATTTCACTGCTATTCCACACAAACTAGTCATTTTTCATCAACCGATCATCCAGACTAATCCAAAATGCTTAATTCTACTAGCAGAGTCATGGCACACACAACATATGCTTTTTTATTTGTTTCTATCAATTTCACTGCTATTCCACACAAACTAGTAATTTTTCATCAAATTTGATTCAGACTCATCCAAAATGCTTAATTCTACTAGCAGAGTCATGGCACACACTACATATGCTTTTTTATTTGTTTCTATCAATTTCACTGCTATTCCAAACAAACTAGTAATTTTTCACCACATTTGATCCAAACTCGTCGAAAATGCTGAATTCTACTAGCAGAGTCATGGCACACATTAGAGTTGCAGGAAAAGCAATTTCACTGCTATTCCACACAAACTAGTAATTTTTCTACAAATTTGATCTAGACTCATCCAAAATGTTTAATTCCCCTAGCAGAGTCATGGCACACACAACATATGCTATTTTTATGTGTTTCTATCAATTTCACTGCTATTGCACAGAAACTACTCATCTTTCATCAACCAATTATCTAGACTCATCAAAAATGCTTAATTCCACTAGCAGAGTCATGGCACACACAACATATGCTTTTGTATGTGTTTCTATCAATTGTACTGCTATAGCACACAAACTACTCATTTTTCATATTCGATCCAGACTCATTCATAATACTCAATCCTATTACAAGAGTCATGGCACACACAACATATGCTTTTTTATGTGTTTCTGTCAATTTCAATGTTATTGCACACAAACTAGTCATTTTTCACCACATTTGATCAAGACTCGTCCAAAATTCTGAATTCTACTAGCAGAGTCATGGCACACATAAGAGTTGCAGGAAAAGCAATTTCACTGCTATTCCACACAAACTAGTCATTTTTCATCAACCGATCATCCAGACTAATCCAAAATGCTTAATTCTACTAGCAGAGTCATGGCACACACTACATATGCTTTTTTATGTGTTTCAATCACTTTCACCACTATTGCACACAAAGTAGTCATTTCTCATCATATTTGATCCAGACTTGGCCCAATATTTAATTCTATTAGTAGAGTCCTGGCACACACAACAATTGCAGGAAAAGCAATATCAATGCTATTCCACACAAACTACTCATTTTTCATAATATTTGATCCAGACTCATCCAAAATGCTTAATTCCACTAGTAGAGTCATGGCACACACAACATATGCTTTTTTTTGTGTTTCTATCAATTTCACTGCTATTGCACACAAACTACTCATTTTTCATCAAATTTGATCCAGACTCATCCAAAATGCTGAAATCTACTAGCAGAGTCATGGCACACAGAACATATGCTCTTTTATGTATTTCTATCAATTTCAATGCTATTGAAATGTTTAATTCTCCTAGCAGAGTCATGGCGCACACAACATATGCTTTTTATGTGTTTCTATCAATTTCACTGCTATTCCAAACAAACTAGTCATTTTTCATCACATTTGATCCAGACGCATCCAAAATGCTTAATTCTTTTAGCAGAGTCATGGCACACACAACAATTGCAGGAAAAGCAATTTAATTGCTATTCCACACAAACTACTCATTTTTCGTCATATTCGATCCAGACTCATCCAAAATACTTAATCCTATTACAAGAGTCATGGAACACACAAAATATGCTTTTTATGTTTTTCTATCAATTTCAATGCTATTGCACACATACTAGTCATTTTTCATTAACCGATCATCCAGACTCATCCAAAATGCTAAATTCTACTAGCAGAGTCATGGCACACACAACATATGCTTTTTTATGTGTTTCTATCAATTTCAATGCTATTGCACACAAAGTAGTCATTTTTCATCAACCGATCATCCAGACTCATCCAAAATGCTTAATTCTACTAGCAGAGTCATGGCACACACAACATGTGCTTTTTTATGTGTTTCTATCAATTTCAATGCTATTGCACACAAAGTAGTCATTTTTCATCAACCGACCATCCAGACTCATCCAAAATGCTTAATTCTACTAGCAGAGTCATGGCACACACTACATATGCTTTTTGATGTGTTTCTATAAATTTCACTGCTATAGCACGCAAACCAGTCATTTTTCATCACATTTGATCCAGATTCGTCCAAAATGCTGCATTCTACTAGCAGAGTCATGGCACACACAACAGTTGCAGGAAAAGCAATTTCAATGCTATTGCACAGAAACTAGTAATTTTTCATCAACTTTGATCCAGATTCATCCAAAATGCTTAATTTTACTAGCAGAGTCATGGCACACAAAACATATGCTCTTTTATGTGTTTCTATCAATTTCAATGCTATTGAAATGTTTAATTCTACTAGCAGAGTCATGGCACACACAACAATTGCAGGAAAATCAATTTCAATGGTATTTCACACAAACTACTCATTTTTCAGAATATTTGATCGAGACTCATCCAAAACAATTAATCCTATTACAAGAGACATGGCACACACAACATATGCTTTTTTTATGTGTTTCTATCAATTTCACTGATATAGGACACAAACTACTCATTTTTCATATTCGATCTAGACTCATCCATAATACTCAAACCTAGTACAAGAGTCATGGCACTCACAACATATACTTTCGTATGTGTTTCTATCAATTTCACTGCGATTCCACACAAACTAGTCATTTTTCATCAACCGATCTTCCAGACTCATCCAAAATGCTTAATTCTACTAGCAGAGTCATGGCACACACAACATATGCTCTCTTATGTGTTTCTATCAATTTCAATGCTATTGAAATGTTAAAATTCTTCAGGCAGAGTCATGGCACACACAACAATTGCAGGAAAAGCAATTTCAATGCCATTCCACACAAATTACTCATTTTTCATAATATATGATCCAGACTTATCCAAAATAATTAATCCTATTACAAGAATCATGGCACACACAACATATGCTTTTGTATGTGTTTCTATCAATTGTACTGCTATAGCACACAAACTACTCATTTTTCATATTCGATCCAGACACATCCATAATACTCAATCCTATTACAAGAGTCATGGCACACACAACATATGCTTTTTTATGTGTTTCTATCAATTTCAATGTTATTGCACACAAACTAGTCATTTTTCACCACATTTGATCAAGACTCATCCAAAATTCTGAATTCTACTAGCAGAGTCATGGCACACATAAGAGTTGCAGGAAAAGCAATTTCACTGCTATTCCACACAAACTAGTCATTTTTCATCAACCGATCATCCAGACTAATCCAAAATGCTTAATTCTACTAGCAGAGTCATGGCACACACAACATATGCTTTTTTATTTGTTTCTATCAATTTCACTGCTATTCCACACAAACTAGTGATTTTTCATCAAATTTGATTCAGACTCATCCAAAATGCTTAATTCTACTAGCAGAGTCATGGCACACACTACATATGCTTTTTTATTTGTTTCTATCAACTTCACTGCTATTCCAAACAAACTAGTCATTTTTCACCACATTTGATCCAGACTCGTCCAAAATGCTGAATTCTACTAGCAGAGTCATGGCACACATAAGAGTTGCAGGAAAAGCAATTTCACTGCTATTCCACACAAACTAGTCATTTTTCTTCAAATTTGATCTAGACTCATCCAAAATGTTTAATTCCCCTAGCAGAGTCATGGCACACACAACATATGCTATTTTTATGCGTTTCTAACAATTTCACTGCTATTGCACAGAAACTACTCATCTTTCATCAACCAATTATCTAGACTCATCAAAAATGCTTAATTCCACTAGCAGAGTCATGGCACACAGAACATATGCTCTTTTATGTGTTTCTATCAATTTCAATGCTATTGAAATGTTTAATTCTTCTAGCACAGTCCTGGCACACACAACATATGCTTTTTATGTGTTTCTATCAATTTCACTGCTATTCCAAACAAACTAGTCATTTTTCATCATATTTGATCCAGACTCATCCAAAATGCTTAATTCTTTTAGCAGAGTCATGGCACACACAACAATTGCAGAAAAAGCAATTTAATTGCTATTCCACACAAACTACTCATTTTTCATAATATTCAATACAGACTCATCCAAAATACTTAATCCTATTACAATAGTCATGGCACACACAACATATGCTTTTTTGTGTGTTTCTATCAATTTCAATGCTATTGCACACATACTAGTCATTTTTCATTAACCGATCATCCAGACTCATCCAAAATGCTAAATTCTACTAGCAGAGTCATGGCACACACTACATATGCTTTTTTATGTGTTTCTATCAATTTCACTGCTATTCCAAACAAACTAGTCATTTTTCACCACATGTGATCCAGACTCGTCCAAACTGCTGAATTCTACTAGCAGAGTCATGGCACACATAAGAGTTGCAGGAAAAGCAATTTCACTGCTATTCCACACAAACTAGTCATTTTTCTTCAAATTTGATCTAGACTCATTCAAAATGTTTAATTCCCCTAGCAGAGTCATGGCACACACAACAATTGCAGGAAAAGCAATTTAATTGCTATTCCACACAAACTACTCATTTTTCATAATATTCAATACAGACTCATCCAAAATACTTAATCCTATTACAATAGTCATGGCACACACAACATATGCTTTTTTATGTGTTTCTGTCAATTTCAATGCTATTGCACACTAACTAGTCATTTTTCATCAACCGATCATCCAGACTCATCCAAAATGCTGAATTCTACTAGCAGAGTCATGGCACACACAACAGTTGCAGGAAAAGCAATTTCACTGCTGTTCCACACAAACTAATAATTTTTCATCAAATTTGATTCAGTCTCATCCAAAATGCTTAATTCTACTAGCAGAGTCATGGCACACACTACATATGCTTTTTTATGTGTTTCAATCACTTTCACCGCTATTGCACACAAACTAGTCATTTCTCATCATATTTGATCCAGACTTGCCCCAATATTTAATTCTATTAGTAGAGTCCTGGGACACACAACAATTGCAGGAAAAGCAATGTCAATGCTATTCCACACAAACTACTCATTTTTCATAATATTTGATCCAGACTCATCCAAAATGCTTAATTCCACTAGCAGAGTCATGGCACACACAACATATGCTTTTTTATGTGTTTCTATCAATTTCACTGCTATTCCACACAAACTACTCATTTTTCATCAAATTTGATCCAGACTCATCCAAAATGCTGAAATCTACTAGCAGAGTCATGGCACACAGAACATATGCTCTTTTATGTATTTCTATCAATTTCAATGCTATTGAAATGTTTAATTCTCCTAGCAGAGTCATGGCGCACACAACATATGATTTTTATGTGTTTCTATCAATTTCACTGCTATTCCAAACAAACTAGTCATTTTTCATCACATTTGATCCAGACGCATCCAAAATGCTTAATTCTTTTAGCAGAGTCATGGCACACACAACAATTGCAGGAAAAGCAATTTAATTGCTATTCCACACAAACTACTCATTTTTCATCATATTCGATCCAGACTCATCCAAAATACTTAATCCTATTACAGGAGTCATGGAACACACAACATATGCTTTTTTATGTGTTTCTATCAATTTCAATGCTATTGCACACAAAGTAGTCATTTTTCATCAACCGATCATCCAGACTCATCCAAAATGCTTAATTCTACTAGCAGAGTCATGGCACACACAACATGTGCTTTTTTATGTGTTTCTATCAATTTCAATGCTATTGCACACAAAGTAGTCATTTTTCATCAACCGATCATCCAGACTCATCCAAAATGCTTAATTCTACTAGCAGAGTCATGGCACATACAACATATGCTTTTTGATGTGTTTCTATAAATTTCACTGCTATAGCACGCAAACCAGTCATTTTTCATCACATTTGATCCAGATTCGTCCAAAATGCTGCATTCTACTAGCAGAGTCATGGCACACACAACAGTTGCAGGAAAAGCAATTTCAATGCTATTGCACAGAAACTAGTAATTTTTCATCAACTTTGATCCAGATTCATCCAAAATGCTTAATTTTACTAGCAGAGTCATGGCACACAAAACATATGCTCTTTTATGTGTTTCTATCAATTTCAATGCTATTGAAATGTTTAATTCTACTAGCAGAGTCATGGCACACACAACAATTGCAGGAAAAGCAATTTCAATGCCATTCCACACAAATTACTCATTTTTCATAATATATGATCCAGACTTATCCAAAATAATTAATCCTATTACAAGAATCATGGCACACACAACATATGCTTTTGTATGTGTTTCTATCAATTGTACTGCTATAGCACACAAACTACTCATTCTTCATATTCGATCCAGACTCATCCATAATACTCAATCCTATTACAAGAGTCATGGCACACACAACATATGCTTTTTTATGTGTTTCTATCAATTTCAATGTTATTGCACACAAACTAGTCATTTTTCACCACATTTAATCCAGACTCGTCCAAAATCCTGAATTCTACTAGCAGAGTCATGGCACACATAAGAGTTGCAGGAAAAGCAATTTCACTGCTATTCCACACAAACTAGTCATTTTTCATCAACCGATCATCCAGACTAATCCAAAATGCTTAATTCTACTAGCAGAGTCATGGCACACACAACATATGCTTTTTTATTTGTTTCTATCAATTTCACTGCTATTCCACACAAACTAGTAATTTTTCATCAAATTTGATTCAGACTCATCCAAAATGCTTAATTCTACTAGCAGAGTCATGGCACACACTACATATGCTTTTTTATTTGTTTCTATCAATTTCACTGCTATTCCAAACAAACTAGTCATTTTTCACCACATTTGATCCAGACTCGTCCAAAATGCTGAATTCTACTAGCAGAGTCATGGCACACATAAGAGTTGCAGGAAAAGCAATTTCACTGCTATTCCACACAAACTAGTCATTTTTCTTCAAATTTGATCTAGACTCATCCAAAGTGTTTAATTCCCCTAGCAGAGTCATGGCACACACAACATATGCTATTTTTATGCGTTTCTATCAATTTCACTGCTATTGCACAGAAACTACTCATCTTTCATCAACCAATTATCTAGACTCATCAAAAATGCTTTATTCCACTAGCAGAGTCATGGCACACACAACATATGCTTTTTTATGTGTTTCTATCAATTTCACTGCTATTGCACACAAACTAGTCATTTTTCATCAAATTTGATCCAGACTCATCCAAAATGCTTAATTCTACTAGCAGAGTCATGGCACACGGAACATATGCTGTTTTATGTGTTTCTATCAATTTCAACGCTATTGAAATGTTTAATTCTTCTAGCACAGTCCTGGCGCACACAACATATGCTTTTTATGTGTTTCTATCAATTTCACTGCTATTCCAAACAAACTAGTCATTTTTCATCATATTTGATCCAGACTCATCCAAAATGCTTAATTCTACTAGCAGAGTCATGGCACACACAACAATTGCAGGAAAAGCAATTTAATTGCTATTCCACACAAACTACTCATTTTTCATAATATTCAATACAGACTCATCTAAAATACTTAATCCTATTACAAGAGTCATGGCACACACAACATATGCTTTTTTATGTGTTTCTATCAATTTCAATGCTATTGCACACAAACTAGTCATTTTTCATCAACCGATCATCCAGACTCATCCAAAATGCTTAATTCTACTAGCAGAGTCATGGCACACACAACATGTGCTTTTTTTATGTGTTTCTATCAATTTCAATGCTATTGCACACAAAGTAGTCATTTTTCATCAACCGATCATCCAGACTCATCCAAAATGCTTAATTCTACTAGCAGAGTCATGGCACACACAACATATGCTTTTTGATGTGTTTCTATAAATTTCACTGCTATAGCACGCAAACCAGTCATTTTTCATCACATTTGATCCAGATTCGTCCAAAATGCTGCATTCTACTAGCAGAGTCATGGCACACACAACAGTTGCAGGAAAAGCAATTTCAATGCTATTGCACAGAAACTAGTAATTTTTCATCAACTTTGATCCAGATTCATCCAAAATGCTTAATTTTACTAGCAGAGTCATGGCACACAAAACATATGCTCTTTTATGTGTTTCTATCAATTTCAATGCTATTGAAATGTTAAATTCTACTAGCAGAGTCATGGCACACACAACAATTGCAGGAAAAGCAATTTCAATTCCATTCCACACAAATTACTCATTTTTCATAATATATGATCCAGACTTATCCAAAATAATTAATCCTATTACAAGAATCATGGCACACACAACATATGCTTTTGTATGTGTTTCTATCAATTGTACTGCTATAGCACACAAACTACTCATTTTTCATATTCGATCCAGACTCATCCATAATACTCAATCCTATTACAAGAGTCATGGCACACACAACATATGCTTTTTTATGTGTTTCTATCAATTTCAATGTTATTGCACACAAACTAGTCATTTTTCACCACATTTGATCAAGACTTGATCCAAAATTCTGAATTCTACTAGCAGAGTCATGGCACACATAAGAGTTGCAGGAAAAGCAATTTCACTGCTATTCCACACAAACTAGTCATTTTTCTTCAAATTTGATCTAGACTCATCCAAAGTGTTTAATTCCCCTAGCAGAGTCATGGCACACACAACATATGCTATTTTTATGCGTTTCTATCAATTTCACTGCTATTGCACAGAAACTACTCATCTTTCATCAACCAATTATCTAGACTCATCAAAAATGCTTTATTCCACTAGCAGAGTCATGGCACACACAACATATGCTTTTTTATGTGTTTCTATCAATTTCACTGCTATTGCACACAAACTAGTCATTTTTCATCAAATTTGATCCAGACTCATCCAAAATGCTTAATTCTACTAGCAGAGTCATGGCACACGGAACATATGCTGTTTTATGTGTTTCTATCAATTTCAATGCTATTGAAATGTTTAATTCTTCTAGCACAGTCATGGCACACACAACATATGCTTTTTATGTGTTTCTATCAATTTCACTGCTATTGCACACAAACTAGTCATTTTTCATCATATTTGATCCAGACTCATCCAAAATGCTTAATTCTTCTAGCAGAGTCATGGCACACACAACAATTGCAGGAAAAGCAATTTAATTGCTATTCCACACAAACTACTCATTTTTCATAATATTCAATACAGACTCATCTAAAATACTTAATCCTATTACAATAGTCATGGCACACACAACATATGCTTTTTTATGTGTTTCTATCAATTTCAATGCTATTGCACACAAAGTAGTCATTTTTCATCAACCGATCATCCAGACTCATCCAAAATGCTTAATTCTACTAGCAGAGTCATGGCACACACAACATGTGCTTTTTTATGTGTTTCTATCAATTTCAATGCTATTGCACACAAAGTAGTCATTTTTCATCAACCGATCATCCAGACTCATCCAAAATGCTTAATTCTACTAGCAGAGTCATGGCACACACAACATATGCTTTTTGATGTGTTTCTATAAATTTCACTGCTATAGCACGCAAACCAGTCATTTTTCATCACATTTGATCCAGATTCGTCCAAAATGCTGCATTCTACTAGCAGAGTCATGGCACACACAACAGTTGCAGGAAAAGCAATTTCAATGCTATTGCACAGAAACTAGTAATTTTTCATCAACTTTGATCCAGATTCATCCAAAATGCTTAATTCTACTAGCAGAGTCATGGCACACAAAACATATGCTCTTTTATGTGTTTCTATCAATTTCAATGCTATTGAAATGTTAAATTCTTCTAGCAGAGTCATGGCACACACAACAATTGCAGGAAAAGCAATTTCAATGCTATTCCACACAAACTACTCATTTTTCATAATATTTGATCCAGACTTATCCAAAATAATTAATCCTATTACAAGAATCATGGCACACACAACATATGCTTTTGTATGTGTTTCTATCAATTGTACTGCTATAGCACACAAACTACTCATTTTTCATATTCGATCCAGACTCATCCATAATACTCAATTCTAGTACAAGAGTCATGGCACACACAACATATGCTTTTGTATGTGTTTCTATCAATTTCAATGTTATTGCACACAAACTAGTCATTTTTCACCACATTTAATCCAGACTCGTCCAAAATCCTGAATTCTACTAGCAGAGTCATGGCACACTTAAGAGTTGCAGGAAAAGCAATTTCACTGCTATTCCACACAAACTAGTAATTTTTCTTCAAATTTGATCTAGACTCATCCAAAGTGTTTAATTCCCCTAGCAGAGTCATGGCACACACAACATATGCTATTTTTATGCGTTTCTATCAATTTCACTGCTATTGCACAGAAACTACTCATCTTTCATCAACCAATTATCTAGACTCATCAAAAATGCTTTATTCCACTAGCAGAGTCATGGCACACACAACATATGCTTTTTTTTGTGTTTCTATCAATTTCACTGCTATTGCACACAAACTAGTCATTTTTCATCAAATTTGATCCAGACTCATCCAAAATGCTTAATTCTACTAGCAGAGTCATGGCACACAGAACATATGCTCTTTTATGTGTTTCTATCAATTTCAATGCTATTGAAATGTTTAATTCTTCTAGCACAGTCCTGGCGCACACAACATATGCTTTTTATGTGTTTCTATCAATTTCACTGCTATTCCAAACAAACTAGTCATTTTTCATCATATTTGATCCAGACTCATCCAAAATGCTTAATTCTTCTAGCAGAGTCATGGCACACACAACAATTGCAGGAAAAGCAATTTCATTGCTATTCCACACAAACTACTCATTTTTCATAATATTCAATACAGACTCATCTAAAATACTTAATCCTATTACAATAGTCATGGCACACACAACATATGCTTTTTTATGTGTTTCTATCAATTTCAATGCTATTGCACACAAAGTAGTCATTTTTCATCAACCGATCATCCAGACTCATCCAAAATGCTTAATTCTACTAGCAGAGTCATGGCACACACAACATGTGCTTTTTTATGTGTTTCTATCAATTTCAATGCTATTGCACACAAAGTAGTCATTTTTCATCAACCGATCATCCAGACTCATCCAAAATGCTTAATTCTACTAGCAGAGTCATGGCACACACAACATATGCTTTTTGATGTGTTTCTATAAATTTCACTGCTATAGCACGCAAACCAGTCATTTTTCATCACATTTGATCCAGATTCGTCCAAAATGCTGCATTCTACTAGCAGAGTCATGGCACACACAACAGTTGCAGGAAAAGCAATTTCAATGCTATTGCACAGAAACTAGTAATTTTTCATCAACTTTGATCCAGATTCATCCAAAATGCTTAATTTTACTAGCAGAGTCATGGCACACAAAACATATGCTCTTTTATGTGTTTCTATCAATTTCAATGCTATTGAAATGTTAAATTCTTCTAGCAGAGTCATGGCACACACAACAATTGCAGGAAAAGCAATTTCAATGCTATTCCACACAAACTACTCATTTTTCATAATATATGATCCAGACTTATCCAAAATAATTAATCCTATTACAAGAATCATGGCACACACAACATATGCTTTTGTATGTGTTTCTATCAATTGTACTGCTATAGCACACAAACTACTCATTTTTCATATTCGATCCAGACTCATCCATAATACTCAATCCTATTACAAGAGTCATGGCACACACAACATATGCTTTTTTATGTGTTTCTATCAATTTCAATGTTATTGCACACAAACTAGTCATTTTTCACCACATTTGATCAAGACTCATCCAAAATTCTGAATTCTACTAGCAGAGTCATGGCACACATAAGAGTTGCAGGAAAAGCAATTTCACTGCTATTCCACACAAACTAGTCATTTTTCATCAACCGATCATCCAGACTAATCCAAAATGCTTAATTCTACTAGCAGAGTCATGGCACACACAACATATGCTTTTTTATTTGTTTCTATCAATTTCACTGCTATTCCACACAAACTAGTAATTTTTCATCAAATTTGATTCAGACTCATCCAAAATGCTTAATTCTACTAGCAGAGTCATGGCACACACTACATATGCTTTTTGATGTGTTTCTATAAATTTCACTGCTATAGCACGCAAACCAGTCATTTTTCATCACATTTGATCCAGATTCGTCCAAAATGCTGCATTCTACTAGCAGAGTCATGGCACACACAACAGTTGCAGGAAAAGCAATTTCAATGCTATTGCACAGAAACTAGTAATTTTTCATCAACTTTGATCCAGATTCATCCAAAATGCTTAATTTTACTAGCAGAGTCATGGCACACAAAACATATGCTCTTTTATGTGTTTCTATCAATTTCAATGCTATTGAAATGTTTAATTCTACTAGCAGAGTCATGGCACACACAACAATTGCAGGAAAATCAATTTCAATGGTATTTCACACAAACTACTCATTTTTCAGAATATTTGATCGAGACTCATCCAAAACAATTAATCCTATTACAAGAGACATGGCACACAGAACATATGCTTTTTTTATGTGTTTCTATCAATTTCACTGATATAGGACACAAACTACTCATTTTTCATATTCGATCTAGACTCATCCATAATAATCAAACCTAGTACAAGAGTCATGGCACTCACAACATATACTTTCGTATGTGTTTCTATCAATTTCACTGCGATTCCACACAAACTAGTCATTTTTCATCAACCGATCTTCCAGACTCATCCAAAATGCTTAATTCTACTAGCAGAGTCATGGCACACACAACATATGCTCTCTTATGTGTTTCTATCAATTTCAATGCTATTGAAATGTTAAATTCTTCAGGCAGAGTCATGGCACACACAACAATTGCAGGAAAAGCAATTTCAATGCCATTCCACACAAATTACTCATTTTTCATAATATATGATCCAGACTTATCCAAAATAATTAATCCTATTACAAGAATCATGGCACACACAACATATGCTTTTGTATGTGTTTCTATCAATTGTACTGCTATAGCACACAAACTACTCATTTTTCATATTCGATCCAGACTCATCCATAATACTCAATCCTATTACAAGAGTCATGGCACACACAACATATGCTTTTTTATGTGTTTCTATCAATTTCAATGTTATTGCACACAAACTAGTCATTTTTCACCACATTTGATCAAGACTCATCCAAAATTCTGAATTCTACTAGCAGAGTCATGGCACACATAAGAGTTGCAGGAAAAGCAATTTCACTGCTATTCCACACAAACTAGTCATTTTTCATCAACCGATCATCCAGACTAATCCAAAATGCTTAATTCTACTAGCAGAGTCATGGCACACACAACATATGCTTTTTTATTTGTTTCTATCAATTTCACTGCTATTCCACACAAACTAGTCATTTTTCTTCAAATTTGATCTAGACTCATCCAAAATGTTTAATTCCCCTAGCAGAGTCATGGCACACACAACATATGCTATTTTTATGCGTTTCTATCAATTTCACTGCTATTGCACAGAAACTACTCATCTTTCATCAACCAATTATCTAGACTCATCAAAAATGCTTAATTCCACTAGCAGAGTCATGGCACACACAACATATGCTTTTTTATGTGTTTCTATCAATTTCACTGCTATTGCACACAAACTAGTCATTTTTCATCAAATTTGATCCAGACTCATCCAAAATGCTGAATTCTACTAGCAGAGTCATGGCACACAGAACATATGCTCTTTTATGTGTTTCTATCAATTTCAATGCTATTGAAATGTTTAATTCTTCTAGCACAGTCCTGGCGCACACAACATATGCTTTTTATGTGTTTCTATCAATTTCACTGCTATTCCAAACAAACTAGTCATTTTTCATCATATTTGATCCAGACTCATCCAAAATGCTTAATTCTTTTAGCAGAGTCATGGCACACACAACAATTGTAGGAAAAGCAATTTAATTGCTATTCCACACAAACTACTCATTTTTCATAATATTCAATACAGACTCATCCAAAATACTTAATCCTATTACAATAGTCATGGCACACACAACATATGCTTTTTTATGTGTTTCTGTCAATTTCAATGCTATTGCACACTAACTAGTCATTTTTCATGAACCGATCATCCAGACTCATCCAAAATGCTGAATTCTACTAGCAGAGTCATGGCACACACAACAGTTGCAGGAAAAGCAATTTCACTGCTGTTCCACACAAACTAGTAATTTTTCATCAAATTTGATTCAGTCTCATCCAAAATGCTTAATTCTACTAGCAGAGTCATGGCACACACTACATATGCTTTTTTATGTGTTTCAATCACTTTCACCGCTATTGCACACAAACTAGTCATTTCTCATCATATTTGATCCAGACTTGCCCCAATATTTAATTCTATTAGTAGAGTCCTGGGACACACAACAATTGCAGGAAAAGCAATGTCAATGCTATTCCACACAAACTACTCATTTTTCATAATATTTGATCCAGACTCATCCAAAATGCTTAATTCCACTAGCAGAGTCATGGCACACACAACATATGCTTTTTTATGTGTTTCTATCAATTTCACTGCTATTCCACACAAACTACTCATTTTTCATCAAATTTGATCCAGACTCATCCAAAATGCTGAAATCTACTAGCAGAGTCATGGCACACAGAACATATGCTCTTTTATGTATTTCTATCAATTTCAATGCTATTGAAATGTTTAATTCTCCTAGCAGAGTCATGGCGCACACAACATATGATTTTTATGTGTTTCTATCAATTTCACTGCTATTCCAAACAAACTAGTCATTTTTCATCACATTTGATCCAGACGCATCCAAAATGCTTAATTCTTTTAGCAGAGTCATGGCACACACAACAATTGCAGGAAAAGCAATTTAATTGCTATTCCACACAAACTACTCATTTTTCATCATATTCGATCCAGACTCATCCAAAATACTTAATCCTATTACAAGAGTCATGGAACACACAAAATATGCTTTTTATGTTTTTCTATCAATTTCAATGCTATTGCACACAAACTAGTCATTTTTCATTAACCGATCATCCAGACTCAACCAGAATGCTTAATCCTACTAGCAGAGTCATGGCACACACAACATATGCTTTTTTATGTGTTTCTATCAATTTCAATGCTATTGCACACAAACTAGTCATTTTTCATCAACCGATCATCCAGACTCATCCAAAATGCTTAATTCTACTAGCAGAGTCATGGCACACACAACATGTGCTTTTTTATGTGTTTCTATCAATTTCAATGCTATTGCACACAAAGTAGTCATTTTTCATCAACCGATCATCCAGACTCATCCAAAATGCTTAATTCTACTAGCAGAGTCATGGCACACACAACATATGCTTTTTGATGTGTTTCTATAAATTTCACTGCTATAGCACGCAAACCAGTCATTTTTCATCACATTTGATCCAGATTCGTCCAAAATGCTGCATTCTACTAGCAGAGTCATGGCACACACAACAGTTGCAGGAAAAGCAATTTCAATGCTATTGCACAGAAACTAGTAATTTTTCATCAAGTTTGATCCAGATTCATCCAAAATGCTTAATTTTACTAGCAGAGTCATGGCACACAAAACATATGCTCTTTTATGTGTTTCTATCAATTTCAATGCTATTGAAATGTTTAATTCTACTAGCAGAGTCATGGCACACACAACAATTGCAGGAAAAGCAATTTCAATGCCATTCCACACAAATTACTCATTTTTCATAATATATGATCCAGACTTATCCAAAATAATTAATCCTATTACAAGAATCATGGCACACACAACATATGCTTTTGTATGTGTTTCTATCAATTGTACTGCTATAGCACACAAACTACTCATTTTTCATATTCGATCCAGACTCATCCATAATACTCAATCCTATTACAAGAGTCATGGCACACACAACTTATGCTTTTTTATGTGTTTCTATCAATTTCAATGTTATTGCACACAAACTAGTCATTTTTCACCACATTTGATCAAGACTCATCCAAAATTCTGAATTCTACTAGCAGAGTCATGGCACACATAAGAGTTGCAGGAAAAGCAATTTCACTGCTATTCCACACAAACTAGTCATTTTTCATCAACCGATCATCCAGACTAATCCAAAATGCTTAATTCTACTAGCAGAGTCATGGCACACACAACATATGCTTTTTTATTTGTTTCTATCAATTTCACTGCTATTCCACACAAACTAGTAATTTTTCATCACATTTGATCCAGATTCGTCCAAAATGCTGCATTCTACTAGCAGAGTCATGGCACACACAACAGTTGCAGGAAAAGCAATTTCAATGCTATTGCACAGAAACTAGTAATTTTTCATCAACTTTGATCCAGATTCATCCAAAATGCTTAATTTTACTAGCAGAGTCATGGCACACAAAACATATGCTCTTTTATGTGTTTCTATCAATTTCAATGCTATTGAAATGTTTAATTCTACTAGCAGAGTCATGGCACACACAACAATTGCAGGAAAATCAATTTCAATGGTATTTCACACAAACTACTCATTTTTCAGAATATTTGATCGAGACTCATCCAAAACAATTAATCCTATTACAAGAGACATGGCACACAGAACATATGCTTTTTTTATGTGTTTCTATCAATTTCACTGATATAGGACACAAACTACTCATTTTTCATATTCGATCTAGACTCATCCATAATACTCAAACCTAGTACAAGAGTCATGGCACTCACAACATATACTTTCGTATGTGTTTCTATCAATTTCACTGCGATTCCACACAAACTAGTCATTTTTCATCAACCGATCTTCCAGACTCATCCAAAATGCTTAATTCTACTAGCAGAGTCATGGCACACACAACATATGCTCTCTTATGTGTTTCTATCAATTTCAATGCTATTGAAATGTTAAATTCTTCAGGCAGAGTCATGGCACACACAACAATTGCAGGAAAAGCAATTTCAATGCCATTCCACACAAATTACTCATTTTTCATAATATATGATCCAGACTTATCCAAAATAATTAATCCTATTACAAGAATCATGGCACACACAACATATGCTTTTGTATGTGTTTCTATCAATTGTACTGCTATAGCACACAAACTACTCATTTTTCATATTCGATCCAGACTCATCCATAATACTCAATCCTATTACAAGAGTCATGGCACACACAACATGCTTTTTTATGTGTTTCTATCAATTTCAATGTTATTGCACACAAACTAGTCATTTTTCACCACATTTGATCAAGACTCATCCAAAATTCTGAATTCTACTAGCAGAGTCATGGCACACATAAGAGTTGCAGGAAAAGCAATTTCACTGCTATTCCACACAAACTAGTCATTTTTCATCAACCGATCATCCAGACTAATCCAAAATGCTTAATTCTACTAGCAGAGTCATGGCACACACAACATATGCTTTTTTATTTGTTTCTATCAATTTCACTGCTATTCCACACAAACTAGTAATTTTTCATCAAATTTGATTCAGACTCATCCAAAATGCTTAATTCTACTAGCAGAGTCATGGCACACACTACATATGCTTTTTTATTTGTTTCTATCAATTTCACTGCTATTCCAAACAAACTAGTCATTTTTCACCACATTTGATCCAGACTCGTCCAAACTGCTGAATTCTACTAGCAGAGTCATGGCACACATAAGAGTTGCAGGAAAAGCAATTTCACTGCTATTCCACACAAACTAGTCATTTTTCTTCAAATTTGATCTAGACTCATCCAAAATGTTTAATTCCCCTAGCAGAGTCATGGCACACACAACATATGCTATTTTTATGCGTTTCTATCAATTTCACTGCTATTGCACAGAAACTACTCATCTTTCATCAACCAATTATCTAGACTCATCAAAAATGCTTAATTCCACTAGCAGAGTCATGGCACACACAACATATGCTTTTTTATGTGTTTCTATCAATTTCACTGCTATTGCACACAAACTAGTCATTTTTCATCAAATTTGATCCAGACTCATCCAAAATGCTGAATTATACTAGCAGAGTCATGGCACACAGACCATATGCTCTTTTATGTGTTTCTATCAATTTCAATGCTATTGAAATGTTTAATTCTTCTAGCACAGTCCTGGCGCACACAACATATGCTTTTTATGTGTTTCTATCAATTTCACTGCTATTCCAAACAAACTAGTCATTTTTCATCACATTTGATCCAGACGCATCCAAAATGCTTAATTCTTTTAGCAGAGTCATGGCACACACAACAATTGCAGGAAAAGCAATTTAATTGCTATTCCACACAAACTACTCATTTTTCATCATATTCGATCCAGACTCATCCAAAATACTTAATCCTATTACAAGAGTCATGGCACACACAACATATGCTTTTTTATGTGTTTCTATCAATTTCAATGCTATTGCACACAAAGTAGTCATTTTTCATCAACCGATCATCCAGACTCATCCAAAATGCTTAATTCTACTAGCAGAGTCATGGCACACACAACATGTGCTTTTTTATGTGTTTCTATCAATTTCAATGCTATTGCACACAAAGTAGTCATTTTTCATCAACCGATCATCCAGACTCATCCAAAATGCTTAATTCTACTAGCAGAGTCATGGCACACACAACATATGCTTTTTGATGTGTTTCTATAAATTTCACTGCTATAGCACGCAAACCAGTCATTTTTCATCACATTTGATCCAGATTCGTCCAAAATGCTGCATTCTACTAGCAGAGTCATGGCACACACAACAGTTGCAGGAAAAGCAATTTCAATGCTATTGCACAGAAACTAGTAATTTTTCATCAACTTTGATCCAGATTCATCCAAAATGCTTAATTTTACTAGCAGAGTCATGGCACACAAACCATATGCTCTTTTATGTGTTTCTATCAATTTCAATGCTATTGAAATGTTTAATTCTACTAGCAGAGTCATGGCACACACAACAATTGCAGGAAAAGCAATTTCAATGCCATTCCACACAAATTACTCATTTTTCATAATATATGATCCAGACTTATCCAAAATAATTAATCCTATTACAAGAATCATGGCACACACAACATATGCTTTTGTATGTGTTTCTATCAATTGTACTGCTATAGCACACAAACTACTCATTTTTCATATTCGATCCAGACTCATCCATAATACTCAATCCTATTACAAGAGTCATGGCACACACAACATATGCTTTTTTATGTGTTTCTATCAATTTCAATGTTATTGCACACAAACTAGTCATTTTTCACCACATTTGATCCAGACTCGTCCAAAATGCTGAATTCTACTAGCAGAGTCATGGCACACATAAGAGTTGCGGGAAAAGCAATTTCACTGCTATTCCACACAAACTAGTCATTTTTCATCAACCGATCATCCAGACTAATCCAAAATGCTTAATTCTACTAGCAGAGTCATGGCACACACAACATATGCTTTTTTATTTGTTTCTATCAATTTCACTGCTATTCCACACAAACTAGTAATTTTTCATCAAATTTGATTCAGACTCATCCAAAATGCTTAATTCTACTAGCAGAGTCATGGCACACACTACATATGCTTTTTTATTTGTTTCTATCAATTTCACTGCTATTCCAAACAAACTAGTCATTTTTCACCACATTTGATCCAGACTCGTCCAAAATGCTGAATTCTACTAGCAGAGTCATGGCACACATAAGAGTTGCAGGAAAAGCAATTTCACTGCTATTCCACACAAACTAGTCATTTTTCATCAACCGATCATCCAGACTAATCCAAAATGCTTAATTCTACTAGCAGAGTCATGGCACACACAACATATGCTTTTTTATTTGTTTCTATCAATTTCACTGCTATTCCACACAAACTAGTAATTTTTCATCAAATTTGATTCAGACTCATCCAAAATGCTTAATTCTACTAGCAGAGTCATGGCACACACTACATATGCTTTTTTATTTGTTTCTATTAATTTCACTGCTATTCCAAACAAACTAGTCATTTTTCACCACATTTGATCCAGACTCGTCCAAAATGCTGAATTCTACTAGCAGAGTCATGGCACACATAAGAGTTGCAGGAAAAGCAATTTCACTGCTATTCCACACAAACTAGTCATTTTTCTTCAAATTTGATCTCGACTCATCCAAAATGTTTAATTCCCCTAGCAGAGTCATGGCACACACGACATATGCTATTTTTATGTGTTTCTATCAATTTCACTGCTATTGCACAGAAACTACTCATCTTTCATCAACCAATTATCTAGACTCATCAAAAATGCTTAATTCCACTAGCAGAGTCATGGCACACACAACATATGCTTTTTTATGTGTTTCTATCAAGTTCACTGCTATTGCACACAAACTAGTCATTTTTCATCAAATTTGATCCAGACTCATCCAAAATGCTGAATTCTACTAGCAGAGTCATGGCACACAGAACATATGCTCTTTTATGTGTTTCTATCAATTTCAATGCTATTGAAATGTTTAATTCTTCTAGCACAGTCCTGGCGCACACAACATATGCTTTTTATGTGTTTCTATCAATTTCACTGCTATTCCAAACAAACTAGTCATTTTTCATCATATTTGATCCAGACTCATCCAAAATGCTTAATTCTTTTAGCAGAGTCATGGCACACACAACAATTGCAGGAAAAGCAATTTAATTGCTATTCCACACAAACTACTCATTTTTCATAATATTCAATACAGACTCATCCAAAATACTTAATCCTATTACAATAGTCATGGCACACACAACATATGCTTTTTTATGTGTTTCTGTCAATTTCAATGCTATTGCACACTAACTAGTCATTTTTCATCAACCGATCATCCAGACTCATCCAAAATGCTGAATTCTACTAGCAGAGTCATGGCACACACAACAGCTGCAGGAAAAGCAATTTCACTGCTGTTCCACACAAACTAGTAATTTTTCATCAAATTTGATTCAGTCTCATCCAAAATGCTTAATTCTACTAGCAGAGTCATGGCACACACTACATATGCTTTTTTATGTGTTTCAATCACTTTCACCGCTATTGCACACAAACTAGTCATTTCTCATCATATTTGATCCAGACTTGCCCCAATATTTAATTCTATTAGTAGAGTCCTGGCACACACAACAATTGCAGGAAAAGCAATGTCAATGCTATTCCACACAAACTACTCATTTTTCATAATATTTGATCCAGACTCATCCAAAATGCTTAATTCCACTAGCAGAGTCATGGCACACACAACATATGCTTTTTTATGTGTTTCTATCAATTTCACTGCTATTGCACACAAACTACTCATTTTTCATCAAATTTGATCCAGACTCATCCAAAATGCTGAAATCTACTAGCAGAGTCATGGCACACAGAACATATGCTCTTTTATGTATTTCTATCAATTTCAATGCTATTGAAATGTTTAATTCTCCTAGCAGAGTCATGGCGCACACAACATATGATTTTTATGTGTTTCTATCAATTTCACTGCTATTCCAAACAAACTAGTCATTTTTCATCACATTTGATCCAGACGCATCCAAAATGCTTAATTCTTTTAGCAGAGTCATGGCACACACAACAATTGCAGGAAAAGCAATTTAATTGCTATTCCACACAAACTACTCATTTTTCATCATATTCGATCCAGACTCATCCAAAATACTTAATCCTATTACAAGAGTCATGGAACACACAAAATATGCTTTTTATGTTTTTCTATCAATTTCAATGCTATTGCACACATACTAGTCATTTTTCATTAACCGATCATCCAGACTCATCCAAAATGCTAAATTCTACTAGCAGAGTCATGGCACACACAACATATGCTTTTTTATGTGTTTCTATCAATTTCAATGCTATTGCACACAAAGTAGTCATTTTTCATCAACCGATCATCCAGACTCATCCAAAATGCTTAATTCTACTAGCAGAGTCATGGCACACACAACATGTGCTTTTTTATGTGTTTCTATCAATTTCAATGCTATTGCACACAAAGTAGTCATTTTTCATCAACCGATCATCCAGACTCATCCAAAATGCTTAATTCTACTAGCAGAGTCATGGCACACACAACATATGCTTTTTGATGTGTTTCTATAAATTTCACTGCTATAGCACGTCATTTTTCATCACATTTGATCCAGATTCGTCCAGGGTTATTTGACACAAACTAGTCAATTTTCATCAGAATTGATGCCGTCTCATCCAAAACGCTTGACTGTCCTAGCAGAGTCACGGCACACACAGTACATGCTACTTCATATGTTTCTATCAATTTCAGTGTTATTCGACACACACTAGTCACTTTTTATCAGAATTGAGCCAGACTCATCCAAAACGCTTGACTGTAAAAGCAGAGTCACGGCCACCAAAGTATATGCTTTTTCATATGTTTCTATCAATTTCAGTGTTATTCGACACAAACTAGTCACTTTTCATCAGAATTGAGCCATACTAATCCAAAACGCTTGATTGTACAAGCAGAGTCACGGCACACACAGTATATGCTATTTCATATGTTTCTATCTACTTCAGTGTTATTTGACACAAACTAGTCACTTTTCATCAGAATTGAGCCAGACTCATCCAAAACGCTTGACTGTCCTCGGAGAGTCACGGCACACACAGTATATGCTTTTTCATATGTTTCTATCAGTTTCAGTGTTATTTGACAAAAACTAGTCCCTTTTCATCAGAATTGAGCCAGACTCACACCTAATGCTTTATTGTACTAGCAGAGTCACGGCACACAGAGTATATGCTTTTTCATATGTTTCTATCAGTTTCAGTGTTATTTGACAACAACTAGTCACTTTTCATCAGAATTGAGCCAGACTCATCCAAAACGCTTGACTATACAAGCAGAGTCACGGCCACCAAAGTATATGCTATTTCATATGTTTCCATCAGTTTCAGTGTTATTTGACACAAACTAGTCACTTTTCATCAGAATCGATGCCGTATCATCCAAAACGCTTGATTGTACAAGCAGAGTCACGGCACACACAGTATATGCTATTTCATATGTTTGTATCAGTTTCAGTGTTAATCGACACAAAATAGTCACTTTTCATCAGAATTGAGCCAGACTCATCCAAACCGCTTGACTGTACAAGCAGAGTCACGGCACACACAGTATATGCTTTTTCATATGTTTCTATCAATTTCAGTGTTATTCGACACAAACTAGTCACTTTTCATCAGAATTGAGCCAGACTCATCCAAAACGCTTGATTGTACAAGCAGAGTCACGGCCACCAAAGTATATGCTATTTCATATGTTTCCATCAGTTTCAGTGTTATTTGACACAAACTAGTCACTTTTCATCAGAATCGATGCAGTCTCATCCAAAACGCTTGATTGTCCTAGCAGAGTCACGGCACACACAGTATATGCTATTTCATATGTTTCTATCAATTTCAGGGTTATTTAACATAAACTAGTCACTTTTCATCAGAATTGAGCCAGACTCATCCAAAACGCTTGACTGTACAAGCAGAGTCACGGCACACACAGTATATGCTTTTTCAAATGTTTCTATCAGTTTCAGTGTTATTTGACAAAAACTAGTCACTTTTCATTAGAATCGAGCCAGACTCATCCAAAACGCTCTGCTTGTACACAAGCAGAGTCACGGCACACACAGTATATGCTTTTTCATATGTTTCTATCAGTTTCAGTGTTATTTGACAAAAACTAGTCACTTTTCATCAGAATTGAGCCAGACTCACACCTAATGCTTTATTGGCCTAGCAGAGTCACGGCACACATAGTATATGCTTTTTCATATGTTTCTATCAGTTTCAGTGATATTCGACACAAACTAGTCACTTTTCATCAGAATCGATGCTGACTCATCCAAAAAGCTCTGCTTGTACACAACAGAGTCACGGCACACATTGTATATGCTATTTCATATGTTTCTATCAGTTTCAGTGTTATTTGACAAAAACTAGTCACTTTTCATCAAAATTGAGCCAGACTAATCCAAAACGCTTGACTGTACAAGCAGAGTCACGGCACACACAGTATATGCTTTTTCATATGTTTCTATCAGTTTCAATGTAATTTGACACAAAGTAGTCACTTTTCATCAGAATTGAGCCAGACTCATCTAAATCGCTCTGCTTGTACACAAGCAGAGTCACGGCACACACAGTATATGCTTTTTCATATGTTTCTATCAGTTTCAGTGTTATTTGACACAAACTAGTCACTTTTCATTAGAATTCAGCCACACTCATCCGAAACGCTTGACTGTACAAGCAGAGTCACGGCACACACAGTATATGCTTTTTCATATGTTTCTATCAATTTCAGTGTTATTTGACACAAACTGGTCACTTTTCATCAGAATTGAGCCAGACTCATCGAAAACGCTTGACTGTACAAGCAGAGTCACGGCACACACAGTATATGCTTTTTCATATGTTTCTATCAATTTCAGGTTTATTTCACACAAACTAGTCACTTTTCATCAGAATCGATGCAGACTCATCCAAAACGCTTGACTGTACAAACAGAGTCACGGCACACACAGTATGTGCTTTTTCATATGTTTCTATCAGTTTCAGTGTTATTTGACACAAACTAGTCACTTTTCATCAGAATTGAGCCAGACTCATCCAAAACGCTTGACTGTACAAGCAGAGTCACGGCCAACAAAATATATGCTTTTTCATATGTTTCTATCAGTTTCAGTGTTATTTGACACAAACTAGTCACTTTTCATCAGAATCGATGCAGTCTCATCCAAAACGCTTGATTGTACAAGCAGAGTCACGGCCACCAAAGTATTTGCTTTTTCATATGTTTCTATCAATTTCAGGGTTATTTAACATAAACTAGTCACTTTTCATCAGAATTGATCCAGACTCATCCAAAACGCTTGACTATACAAGCAGAGTCACGGCACACACAGTATATGCTTTTTCAAATGTTTCTATCAGTTTCAGTGTTATTTGACAACAACTAGTCACTTTTCATCAGAATCGAGCCAGACTCATCCAAAACGCTCTGCTTGCACACAAGCAGAGTCACGGCACACACAGTATATGCTTTTTCATATGTTTCTATCAGTTTCAGTGTTATTTGACAAAAACTAGTCACTTTTCATGAGAATTGAGCCAGACTCATCCAAAACGCATGACTGTACAAGCAGAGTCACGGCCACCAAAGTATATGTTTTTTCATGTGTTTCTATCAATTTCAGTGTTATTTGACACAAACTAGTCACTTTTCATCAGAATTGAGCCAGACTCATCCAAAATGTTTGACTGTACAAGCAGAGTCACGGCACACACAGTATATGCTATTTCAT
This sequence comes from Thunnus albacares, assembly GCF_914725855.1. NCBI lineage: Eukaryota > Metazoa > Chordata > Actinopteri > Scombriformes > Scombridae > Thunnus > Thunnus albacares. The sequence goes on from NW_025335238.1 coordinate 29,904, forward strand.
ATGTTTCTATCAGTTTCATGGTTATTCCACAGAAACTAGTCACTTTTCATCAGAATCGATGCAGACTCATCCAAAACGCTTGACTGTACAAGCAGAGTCACGGCACACACAGTATATGCTTTTTCATATGTTTCTATCAGTTTCAATGTTATTTGACACAAAGTAGTCACTTTTCATCAGAATTGAGCCAGACTCATCTAAAACACTGGACTGTACAAGCAGAGTCACGGCACACACAGTATATGCTTTTTCATGTTTCTATCAGTTTCAGTGTTATTTGACAAAAATTAGTCACTTTTCATCAGAATTGAGCCAGACTCATCCAAAACGCTTGACTGTACAAGCAGAGTCACGGCCACCAAAGTATATGCTTTTTCATATGTTTCTATCAGTTTCAGGGTTATTTGACACAAACTAGTCACTTTTCATCAGAATCGATGCAGTCTCATCCAAAATGCTTGACTGTACAAGCAGAGTCACGGCACACACAGTATATGCTTTTTCATATGTTTCTATCAATTTCAGTGTTATTCGACACAAACTAGTCACTTTTCATCAGAATCGATGCTGACTCATCCAAAAAGCTCTTCTTGTACACAAGCAGAGTCACGGCACACACAGTATATGCTTTTTCATATGTTTCTATCAATTTCAGGGTTATTTGACATAAACTAGTCACTTTTCATCAGAATTGAGCCAGACTCATCCAAAACGCTTGACTGTAAGAGCAGAGTCACGGCACACACAGTATATGCTTTTTCATATGTTTCTATCAATTTCAGTGTTACTGGACAGACTCTAGTCACTTTTCATCAGAATCGATGCAGACTCATCCAAAACGTTTGACTGTACAAGCAGAGTCACGGCACACACATTATATGCTTTTTCATATGTTTCTATCAGCTTCAATGTTATTTGACACAAACTAGTCACTTTTCATTAGAATTGAGCCACACTCATCCGAAACGCTTGACTGTACAAGCAGAGTCACGGCACACACAGTATATGCTTTTTCATATGTTTCTATCAATTTCAGTGTTATTTGACACAAACTGGTCTCTTTTCATCAGAATTGAGCCAGACTCATCGAAAACGCTTGACTGTACAAGCAGAGTCACGGCACACACAGTATATGCTTTTTCATATGTTTCTATCAATTTCAGGTTTATTTCACACAAACTAGTCACTTTTCATAAGAATTGAGCCAAACTCACAACTAATGCTTTATTGTACTAGCAGAGTCATGGCACACATAGTATATGCTTTTTCATGTGTTTCTATCAATTTCAGTGTTATTTGACACAAACTAGTCACTTTTCATCAGAATTGAGCCAGACTCACACCTAATGCTTTATTGTACTAGCAGAGTCATGGCACACATAGTATATGCTATTTCATATGTTTCTATCAATTTCAGTGTTATTTTATAACAACTAGTCACTTTTCATCAGAATTGAGCCAGATTCATCCAAAACGCTTGACTGTACAAGCAGAGTCACGGCCACAAAAGTATATGCTATTTCATATGTTTCTATCAATTTCAGTGTTATTCGACACAAACTAGTCACTTTTCATCAGAATTGAGCCAGACTCATCCAAAACGCTTGACTGTACAAGCAGAGTCACGTCACACACAGTATATGCTTTTTCATATGTTTCTATCAATTTCAGTGTTATTTGACACAAACTAGTCACTTTTCATCAGAATTGAGCCAAACTCACAACTAATGCTTTATTCTACTAGCAGAGTCATGGCACACATAGTATATGCTTTTTCATATGTTTCTATCAATTTCAGTGTTATTTGACAGAAACTAGTCACTTTTCATCAGAATTGAGCCATACTCATCCAAAACGCTTGACTGTAAGAGCAGAGTCACGGCACACACAGTATATGCTTTTTCATACGTTTCTATCAATTTCAGAGTTATTCGACACAAACTGGTCACTTTTCATCAGAATTGAGCCAGACTCATCCAAAACGCTCTGCTTGTACACAGGCAGAGTCATGGCACACACAGTATATGCTTTTTCATATGTTTCTATCAGTTTCAGTGTTATTTGACAAAAACTAGTCACTTTTCATCAGAATTGAGCCAGACTAATCCAAAACGCTTTATTGTACTAGCAGAGTCACGGCACACATAGTATATGCTTTTTCATATGTTTCTATCAATTTCAGTGTTATTTGACACAAACTAGTCACTTTTCATCAAAATTGAGCCATACTCATCCAAAACGCTTGACTGTACTAGCAGAGTCACGGCACACACAGTATATGCTTTTTCATATGTTTCTATCAATTTCAGTGTTATTTCACACAAACTAGTCACTTTTCATCAGAATTGAACCAGACTCACACCTAATGCTTTATTATACTAGCAGAGTCACGTCACACACAGGATATGCTTTTTCAAAGGTTTCTATCAGTTTCAGTGTTATTTGACAACAACTAGTCACTTCTCATCAGAATTGAGCCAGACTCATCCAAAACGCTTGACTGTACAAGCAGAGTCACGGCCACAAAAGTATATGCTATTTCATATGTTTCTATCAATTTCAGTGTTATTCGACACAAACTAGTGACTTTTCATCAGAATTGAACCAGACTCACACCTAATGCTTTATTGTACTAGCAGAGTCACGGCACACATAGTATATGCTTTTTCATATGTTTCTATCAGTTTCAGTGTTATTCGACAACAACTAGTCACTTTTCATCAGAATTGAGCCAGACTCATCCAAAACGCTTGACTGTCCTAGAAGAGTCACGGCACACACAGTATATGCTTTTTCAAATGTTTCTATCAATTTCAGTGTTATTTGACACAAACTAGTCACTTTTCATCAGAATTGAGCCAGACTCATCCAAAACGCTTGACTGTACAAGCAGAGTCACGGCACACACAGTCTATGCTATTTCATATGGTTCTATCAATTTCAGTGTTATTCGACACAAACTAGTCACTTTTCATCAGAATTGAGCCAGACTCACACCTAATGCTTTATTGTACTAGCAGAGTCACGGCACACATAGTATATGCTTTTTCATATGTTTCTATCAATTTCATGGTTATTTGACACAAACTAGTCACTTTTCATCAGAATTGAGCCAGACTCATCCAAAATGCTTGACTGTAAAAGGAGAGTGACGGCACACACAGTATATGCTTTTTCATATGTTTCTATCAATTTCATGGTTATTTGACACAAACTAGTCACTTTTCATCAGAATTGAGACAGACTCATCCAAAACGCTTGACTGTACAAGCAGAGTCACGGCACACACAGTATATGCTTTTTCAAATGTTTCTATCAGTTTCAGTGTTATTTGACAACAACCAGTCACTTTTCATAAGAATTGAGCCAGACTCATCCAAAACGCTTGACTGTACAAGCAGAGTCACGGCACACACAGTATATGCTATGTCATATGTTTCTATCAATTTCAGTGTTATTCGACACAAACTAGTCACTTTTCATCAGAATTGAGCCAGACTCACACCTAATGCTTTATTGTACTAGCAGAGTCACGGCACACATAGTATTTCCTTTTTCATATGTTTCTATCAATTTCATGGTTATTTGACACAAACTAGTCACTTTTCATCAGAATTGAGCCAGACTCATCCAAAATGCTTGACTGTAAAAGGAGAGTGACGGCACACACAGTATATGCTTTTTCATATGTTTCTATCAATTTCATGGTTATTTGACACAAACTAGTCACTTTTCATCAGAATTGAGCCAGACTCATCCAAAACGCTTGACTGTACAAGCAGAGTCACAGCACACACAGTATATGCTTTTTCAAAGGTTTCTATCAGTTTCAGTGTTATTTGACAACAACTAGTCACTTTTCATCAGAATTGAGCCAGACTCATCCAAAACGCTTGACTGTACAAGCAGAGTCACGGCACACACAGTATATGCTATTTCATATGTTTCTATCAATTTCAGTGTTATTCGACACAAACTAGTCACTTTTCATCAGAATTGAGCCAGACTCACACCTAATGCTTTATTGTACTAGCAGAGTCACGGCACACATAGTATATGCTTTTTCATATGTTTCTATCAATTTCAGCGTTATTTGACACAAACTAGTCACTTTTCATCAGAATTGAGCCAGACTCACACCAAATGCTTTATTTTACTAGCAGAGTCACGGCACACATAGTATATGCTTTTTCATATGTTTCTCTCAATTTCAGTGTTATTTCACACAAACTAGTCACTTTTCATCAGAATTGAGCCAGACTCATCCAAAACACTCTGCTTGTACACAGGCAGAGTCATGGCACACACAGTATATGCTTTTTCATATGTTTCTATCAGTTTCAGTGTTATTTGACAAAACTAGTCACTTTTCATCAGAATTGAGCCAGACTAATCCAAAACGCTTTATTGTACTAGCAGAGTCACGGCACACATACTATATGCTTTTTCATATGTTTCTATCAATTTCAGTGTTATTTGACACAAACTAGTCACTTTTCATCAAAATTGAGCCAGACTCATCCAAAACGCTTGACTGTACTAGCAGAGTCACGGCACACACAGTATATGCTTTTTCATATGTTTCTATCAATTTCAGAGTTATTTCACACAAACTAGTCACTTTTCATCAGAATTCAGCCAGACTCACTCCTAATGCTTTATTGTACTAGCAGAGTCACTTCACACACAGGATATGCTTTTTCAAAGGTTTCTATCAGTTTCAGTGTTATTTGACAACAACTAGTCACTTCTCATCAGAATTGAGCCAGACTCATCCAAAACGCTTGACTGTACAAGCAGAGTCACGGCCACAAAAGTATATGCTATTTCATATGTTTCTATCAATTTCATTGTTATTCGAAACAAACTAGTCACTTTTCATCAGAATTGAACCAGACTCACACCTAATGCTTTATTATACTAGCAGAGTCACGTCACACACAGGATATGCTTTTTCAAAGGTTTCTATCAGTTTCAGTGTTATTTGACAACAACTAGTCACTTCTCATCAGAATTGAGCCAGACTCATCCAAAACGCTTGACTGTACAAGCAGAGTCACGGCCACAAAAGTATATGCTATTTCATATGTTTCTATCAATTTCAGTGTTATTCGACACAAACTAGTCACTTTTCATCAGAATTGAACCAGACTCACACCTAATGCTTTATTGTACTAGCAGAGTCACGGCACACATAGTATATGCTTTTTCATATGTTTCTATCAGTTTCAGTGTTATTCGACAACAACTAGTCACTTTTCATCAGAATTGAGCCAGACTCATCCAAAACGCTTGACTGTCCTAGAAGAGTCACGGCACACACAGTATATGCTTTTTCAAATGTTTCTATCAATTTCAGTGTTATTTGACACAAACTAGTCACTTTTCATCAGAATTGAGCCAGACTCACACCTAATGCTTTATTGTACTAGCAGAGTCACGGCACACATAATATTTGCTTTTTCATATGTTTCTATCAATTTCATGGTTATTTGACACAAACTAGTCACTTTTCATCAGAATTGAGCCAGACTCATCCTAAATGCTTGACTGTAAAAGGAGAGTGACGGCACACACAGTATATGCTTTTTCATATGTTTCTATCAATTTCATGGTTATTTGACACAAACTAGTGACTTTTCATCAGAATTGAGCCAAACTCACAACTAATGCTTTATTGTACTAGCAGAGTCATGGCACACATAGTATATGCTTTTTCATATGTTTCTATCAATTTCAGTGTTATTTGACACAAACTAGTCACTTTTCATCAGAATTGAGCCAGACTCACCCAAAACGCTTGACTGTACAAGCAGAGTCACGGCACACACAGTATATGCTATTTCATATGTTTCTATCAATTTCAGTGTTATTTGACAACAACTAGTCACTTTTCATCAAAATTGAGCCAGACTCATCCAAAACGCTTGACTGTACAAGCAGAGTCACGGCACACACAGTATATGCTATGTCATATGTTTCTATCAATTTCAGTGTTATTCGACACAAACTAGTCACTTTTCATCAGAATTGAGCCAGACTCACACCTAATGCTTTATTGTACTAGCAGAGTCACGGCACACATAGTATTTCCTTTTTCATATGTTTCTATCAATTTCAGTGTTATTTGACACAAACTAGTCACTTTTCATCAGAATTGAGCCAGACTCATCCAAAATGCTTGACTGTAAAAGGAGAGTGACGGCACACACAGTATATGCTTTTTCATATGTTTCTATCAGTTTCAATGTTTTTTGACACAAACTAGTCACTTTTCATCAGAATTGAGCCAGACTCATCCAAAACGCTTGACTGTACAAGCAGAGTCACGGCACACACAGTATATGCTTTTTCAAATGTTTCTATCAGTTTCAGTGTTATTTGACAACAACTAGTCACTTTTCATCAGAATTGAGCCAGACTCATCCAAAACGCTTGACTGTACAAGCAGAGTCACGGCACACACAGTATATGCTATTTCATATGTTTCTATCAATTTCAGTGTTATTCGACACAAACTAGTCACTTTTCATCAGAATTGAGCCAGACTCACACCTAATGCTTTATTGTACTAGCAGAGTCACGGCACACATAGTATATGCTTTTTCATATGTTTCTATCAATTTCAGCGTTATTTGACACAAACTAGTCACTTTTCATCAGAATTGAGCCAGACTCACACCAAATGCTTTATTGTACTAGCAGAGTCACGGCACACATAGTATATGCTTTTTCATATGTTTCTATCAATTTCATGGTTATTTGACACAAACTAGTCACTTTTCATCAGAATTGAGCCAGACTCATCCAAAACGCTCTGCTTGTACACAGGCAGAGTCATGGCACACACAGTATATGCTTTTTCATATGTTTCTATCAGTTTCAGTGTTATTTGACAAAAACTAGTCACTTTTCATCAGAATTGAGCCAGAGTAATCCAAAACGCTTTATTGTACTAGCAGAGTCACGGCACACATACTATATGCTTTTTCATATGTTTCTATCAATTTCAGTGTTATTTGACACAAACTAGTCACTTTTCATCAAAATTGAGCCATACTCATCCAAAACGCTTGACTGTACTAGCAGAGTCACGGCACACACAGTATATGCTTTTTCATATGTTTCTATCAATTTCAGTGTTATTTCACACAAACTAGTCACTTTTCATCAGAATTGAGCCAGACTCACTCCTAATGCTTTATTGTACTAGCAGAGTCAATTCACACACAGGACATGCTTTTTCAAAGGTTTCTATCAGTTTCAGTGTTATTTGACAACAACTAGTCACTTCTCATCAGAATTGAGCCAGACTCATCCAAAACGCTTGACTGTACAAGCAGAGTCACGGCCACAAAAGTATATGCTATTTCATATGTTTCTATCAATTTCATTGTTATTCGAAACAAACTAGTCACTTTTCATCAGAATTCAGCCAGACTCACTCCTAATGCTTTATTGTACTAGCAGAGTCACGTCACACACAGGATATGCTTTTTCAAAGGTTTCTATCAGTTTCAGTGTTATTTGACAACAACTAGTCACTTTTCATCAGAATTGAGCCAGACTCATCCAAAACGCTTGACTGTACAAGCAGAGTCACGGCCACAAAAGTATATGCTATTTCATATGTTTCTATCAATTTCAGTGTTATTCGACACAAACTAGTCACTTTTCATCAGAATTGAACCAGACTCACACCTAATGCTTTATTGTACTAGCAGAGTCACGGCACACATAGTATATGCTTTTTCATATGTTTCTATCAGTTTCAGTGTTATTCGACAACAACTAGTCACTTTTCATCAGAATTGAGCCAGACTCATCCAAAACGCTTGACTGTCCTAGAAGAGTCACGGCACACACAGTATATGCTTTTTCAAATGTTTCTATCAATTTCAGTGTTATTTGACACAAACTAGTCACTTTTCATCAGAATTGAGCCAGACTCACACCTAATGCTTTATTGTACTAGCAGAGTCACGGCACACATAATATATGCTTTTTCATATGTTTCTATCAATTTCATGGTTATTTGACACAAACTAGTCACTTTTCATCAGAATTGAGCCAGACTCATCCTAAATGCTTGACTGTAAAAGGAGAGTGACGGCACACACAGTATATGCTTTTTCATATGTTTCTATCAATTTCATGGTTATTTGACACAAACTAGTGACTTTTCATCAGAATTGAGCCAAACTCACAACTAATGCTTTATTGTACTAGCAGAGTCATGGCACACATAGTATATGCTTTTTCATATGTTTCTATCAATTTCAGTGTTATTTGACACAAACTAGTCACTTTTCATCAGAATTGAGCCAGACTCATCCAAAACGCTTGACTGTACAAGCAGAGTCACGGCACACACAGTATATGCTATTTCATATGTTTCTATCAATTTCAGTGTTATTCGACACAAACTAGTCACTTTTCATCAGAATTGAGCCAGACTCACACCTAATGCTTTATTGTACTAGCAGAGTCACGGCACACATAGTATATGCTTTTTCATATGTTTCTATCAATTTCAGTGTTATTTGACACAAACTAGTCACTTTTCATCAGAATTGAGCCAGACTCACACCTAATGCTTTATTGTACTAGCAGAGTCACGGCACACATAGTATATGCTTTTTCATATGTTTCTTTCAATTTCATGGTTATTTGACACAAACTAGTCACTTTTCATCAGAATTGAGCCAGACTCATCCAAAATGCTTGACTGTAAAAGGAGAGTGATGGCACACACAGTATATGCTTTTTCATATGTTTCTATCAATTTCATGGTTATTTGACACAAACTAGTCACTTTTCATCAGAATTGAGACAGACTCATCCAAAACGCTTGACTGTAGAAGGAGAGTCACGGCACACACAGTATATGCTATTTCATATGTTTCTATCAGTTTCAGTGTTATTTGACACAAACTAGTCACTTTTCATCAGAATTGAGCCAGACTCATCCAAAACGCTTGACTGTAAGAGCAGACTCACAGCACACACAGTATATGCTTTTTCATATGTTTCTATCAATTTCAGTGTTATTTGACACAAACTAGTCACTTTTCATCAGAATTGAGCCAGACTAATCCAAAACGCTTTATTGTACTAGCAGAGTCACGGCACACATAGTATATGCTTTTTCATATGTTTCTATCAATTTCAGTGTTATTTGACACAAACTAGTCACTTTTCATCAAAATTGAGCCAGACTCATCCAAAACGCTTGACTGTACAAGCAGAGTCACGGCACACACAGTATATGCTTTTTCATATGTTTCTATCAATTTCAGAGTTATTTCACACAAACTAGTCACTTTTCATCAGAATTCAGCCAGACTCACTCCTAATGCTTTATTGTACTAGCAGAGTCACGTCACACACAGGATATGCTTTTTCAAAGGTTTCTATCAGTTTCAGTGTTATTTGACACAAACTAGTCACTTCTCATCAGAATTGAGCCAGACTCATCCAAAACGCTTGACTGTAAAAGGAGAGTCACGGCACACACAGTATATGCTTTTTCATATGTTTCTATCAGTTTCAGTGTTATTTGACAACAACTAGTCACTTTTCATCAAAATTGAGCCAGACTCATCCAAAATGCTTGACTGTCCTAGCAGAGTAACGGCACACACAGTATATGCTTTTTCAAATGTTTCTATCAGTTTCAGTGTTATTTGCCAACAACTAGTCACTTTTCATCAGAATTGAGCCAGACTCATCCAAAACGCTTGACTGTACAAGCAGAGTCACGGCCACAAAAGTATATGCTATTTCATATGTTTCTATCAATGTCAGTGTTATTCGACACAAACTAGTCACTTTTCATCAGAATTGAGCCAGACTCATCCAAAACGCTTGACTGTCCTAGCAGAGTCACGGCACACACAATATATGCTTTTTCATATGTTTCTATCAATTTCAGTGTTATTTGACAACAACTAGTCACTTTTCATCAAAATTGAGCCAGACTCATCCAAAATGCTTGACTGTAAGAGCAGAGTCACGGCACACACAGTATATGCTATTTCATATGTTTCTATCAGTTTCAGTGTTATTCGACACAAATTAGTCACTTTTCATCAGAATTGAGCCAGACTCACACCTAATGCTTTATTGTACTAGCAGAGTCACGGCACACATAGTATATGCTTTTTCACATGTTTCTATCAATTTCAGTGTTATTTGACAACAACTAGTCACTTTTCATCAGAATTGAGCCAGACTCATCCAAAACGCTTGACTGTACAAGCAGAGTCACGGCACACACATTATATGCTTTTTCATATGTTTCTATCGATTTCAGTGCTATTGGACAAACTCTACTCACTTTTCATCAGAATCGATGCAGACTCATCCAAAACGCTTGACTGTATAAGCAGAGTCACGGCATACACAGTATATGCTGTTTCATATGTTTCTATCAGTTTCAGTGTTATTTGACGTAAACTAGTCACTTTTCATCAGAATTGAGCCAGACTCATCCAAAACGCTTGTCTGTAAGAGCAGAGTCACGGCACACACAGTATATGCTTTTTCATATGTTTCTATCAATTTCAGTGTTATTCGACACAAACTGGTCACTTTTCGTCAGAATTGAGCCAGACTCATCCAAAACGCTCTGCTTGTACACAGGCAGAGTCATGGCACACACAGTATATGCTTTTTCATATGTTTCTATCAGTTTCAGTGTTATTTGACACAAACTAGTCACTTTTCATCAGAATTGAGCCAGATTCATCCAAAACTCTTTATTGTACTAGCAGAGTCACGGCACACATAGTATATGCTTTTTCATATGTTTCTATCAGTTTCAGTGTTATTTGACACAAACTAGTCACTTTTCATCAAAATTGAGCCAGACTCATCCAAAACGCTTGACTGTACAAGCAGAGTCACGGCACACACAGTATATGCTTTTTCATGTTTCTATCAATTTCAGAGTTATTTCACACAAACTAGTCACTTTTCATCAGAATTCAGCCAGACTCATCCAAAACGCTCTGCTTGTACACAGGCAGAGTCATGGCACACACAGTATATGCTTTTTCAAATGTTTCTATCAGTTTCAGTGTTATTTGACAACAACTAGTCACTTTTCATCAGAATTGAGCCAGACTCATCCAAAACGCTTGACTGTACAAGCAGAGTCACGGCCACAATAGTATATGCTATTTCATATGTTTCTATCAATTTCAGTGTTATTCGACACAAACTAGTCACTTTTCATTAGAATTGAGCCAGACTCACACCTGATGCTTTATTGTACTAGCAGAGTCACAGCACACATAGTATATGCTTTTTCATATGTTTCTATCAATTTCAGTGTTATTTGACAACAACTAGTCACTTTTCATCAGAATTGAGCCAGACTCACACCTAATGCTTTATTGTACTAGCAGAGTCACGGCACACATAGTATATGCTTTTTCATATGTTTCTATCAATTTCAGAGTTATTCGACACAAACTGGTCACTTTTCGTCAGAATTGAGCCAGACTCATCCAAAACGCTCTGCTTGTACACAGGCAGAGTCATGGCACACACAGTATATGCTTTTTCATATGTTTCTATCAATTTCAGTGTTATTTGATAACAACTAGTCACTTTTCATCAGAATTGAGCCAGACTCATCCAAAACGCTTGACTGTACAAGCAGAGTCACGGCCACAAAAGTATATACTATTTCATATGTTTCTATCAATTTCAGTGTTATTTTATAACAACTAGTCACTTTTCATCAGAATTGAGCCAGATTCATCCAAAACGCTTGACTGTACAAGCAGAGTCACGGCCACAAAAGTATATGCTATTTCATATGTTTCTATCAATTTCATTGTTATTCGACAACAACTAGTCACTTTTCATCAGAATTGAGCTAGACTCATCCAAAACACTTGATTGTACAAGCAGAGTCACGGCCACAAAAGTATATGCTATTTCATATGTTTCTATCAATTTCAGTGTTATTCGACACAAACTAGTCACTTTTCATCAGAATTGAGCCAGACTCATCCAAAACGCTTGACTGTGCAAGCAGAGTCACGTCACACACAGTATATGCTTTTTCATATGTTTCTATCAATTTCAGTGTTATTTGACACAAACTAGTCACTTTTCATAAGAATTGAGCCAAACTCACAACTAATGCTTTATTGTACTAGCAGAGTCATGGCACACATAGTATATGCTTTTTCATGTGTTTCTATCAATTTCAGTGTTATTTGACACAAACTAGTCACTTTTCATCAGAATTGAGCCAGACTCACACCTAATGCTTTATTGTACTAGCAGAGTCATGGCACACATAGTATATGCTATTTCATATGTTTCTATCAATTTCAGTGTTATTTTATAACAACTAGTCACTTTTCATCAGAATTGAGCCAGATTCATCCAAAACGCTTGACTGTACAAGCAGAGTCACGGCCACAAAAGTATATACTATTTCATATGTTTCAATCAATTTCAGTGTTATTCGACACAAACTAGTCACTTTTCATCAGAATTGAGCCAGACTCATCCAAAACGCTTGACTGTACAAGCAGAGTCACGTCACACACAGTATATGCTTTTTCATATGTTTCTATCAATTTCAGTGTTATTTGACACAAACTAGTCACTTTTCATCAGAATTGAGCCACACTCACACCTAATGCTTTATTCTACTAGCAGAGTCATGGCACACATAGTATATGCTATTTCATATTTTTCTATCAGTTTCAGTATTATTCGACATAAACTAGTCATTTTTCATCAGAATTGAGCCAGAGTCATCCAAAACGCTTGACTGTACAAGCAGAGTCATGGCACACACAGTATATGCTATTTCATATGTTTCTATCAGTTTCAGTGTTATTCGACACAAATTAGTCACTTTTCATCAGAATTGAGCCAGACTCACACCTAATGCTTTATTATACTAGCAGAGTCACGTCACAAACAATATATGCTATTTCATATGTTTCTATCAATTTCAGGGTTATTTCACACAAACTAGTCACTTTTCATCAGAATTGAGCCAGACTCATGCAAAATGCTGGACTGTCCTAGAAGAGTCACGGCACACACAGTATATGCTTTTTCAAATGTTTCTATCAATTTCAGTGTTATTTGACACAAACTAGTCACTTTTCATCAGAATTGAGCCAGACTCACACCTAATGCTTTATTGTACTAGCAGAGTCACGGCACACATAGTATATGCTATTTCATATGTTTCTATCAGTTTCAGTGTTATTCGACACAAATTAGTCACTTTTCATCAGAATTGAGCCAGACTCACACCTAATGCTTTATTATACTAGCAGAGTCACGGCACACATAGTATATGCTTTTTCACATGTTTCTATCAATTTCAGTGTTATTTGACACAAACTAGTCACTTTTCATCAGAATTGAGCCAGACTCATCCAAAACGCTTGACTGTACAAGCAGAGTCACGGCACACACAGTATATGCTTTTTCATATGTTTCTGTCAGTTTCAGTGTTATTTGAAAACAACTAGTCACTTTTCATCAAAATTGAGCCAGACTCATCCAAAATGCTTGACTGTACAAGGAGAGTGAAGGCACACACAGTATATGCTTTTTCATATGTTTCTATCAGTTTCAGTGTTATTCGACACAAACTAGTCACTTTTCATCAAAATTGAGCCAGGCTAATCCAAAATGCTTGACTGTCCTAGCAGAGTAACGGCACACACAGTATCTGCTTTTTCAAATTTTTCTATCAGTTTCAGTGTTATTTGACAACAACTAGTCACTTTTCATCAGAATTGAGCCAGACTCATCCAAAACGCTTGACTGTACAAGCAGAGTCACGGCACACAAAGTATGTGCTTTTTCACATGTTTCTATCAGTTTCAGTGTTATTCGACACAAACTAGTGACTTTTCATCAGAATTGAGCCAAACTCACAACTAATGCTTTATTGTACTAGCAGAGTCATGGCACACATAGTATATGCTTTTTCATATGTTTCTATCAATTTCAGTGTTATTTGACACAAACTAGTCACTTTTCATCAGAATTGAGCCACACTCACACCTAATGCTTTATTGTACTAGCAGAGTCATGGCACACATAGTATATGCTATTTCATATTTTTCTATCAGTTTCAGTGTTATTCGACACAAACTAGTCACTTTTCATCAGAATTGAGCCAGACTCATCCAAAACGCTTGACTGTCCTTGCAGAGTCACGGCACACACAGTATATGCTTTTTCATATGTTTCTATCAATTTCAGTGTTATTTGACACAAACTAGTCACTTTTCATCAGAATTGAGCCAGACTCATCCAAAACGCTTGACTGTACAAGCAGAGTCACGGCCACAAAAGTATATGCTATTTCATATGTTTCTATCAATTTCAGTGTTATTTTATAACAACTAGTCACTTTTCATCAGAATTGAGCCAGATTCATCCAAAACGCTTGACTGTACAAGCAGAGTCACGGCCACAAAAGTATATGCTATTTCATATGTTTCTATCAATTTCAGTGTTATTTGACACAAACTAGTCACTTTTCATCAAAATTGAGCCAGACTCATCCAAAACGCTTGACTGTACAAGCAGAGTCACGGCACACACAGTATATGCTTTTTCATGTTTCTATCAATTTCAGAGTTATTTCACACAAACTAGTCACTTTTCATCAGAATTCAGCCAGACTCATCCAAAACGCTCTGCTTGTACACAGGCAGAGTCATGGCACACACAGTATATGCTTTTTCAAATGTTTCTATCAGTTTCAGTGTTATTTGACAACAACTAGTCAATTTTCATCAGAATTGACCCAGACTCATCCAAAACGCTTGACTGTACAAGCAGAGTCACGGCCACAATAGTATATGCTATTTCATATGTTTCTATCAATTTCAGTGTTATTCGACACAAACTAGTCACTTTTCATTAGAATTGAGCCAGACTCACATCTGATGCTTTATTGTACTAGCAGAGTCACAGCACACATAGTATATGCTTTTTCATATGTTTCTATCAATTTCAGTGTTATTTGACAACAACTAGTCACTTTTCATCAGAATTGAGCCAGACTCACACCTAATGCTTTATTGTACTAGCAGAGTCACGGCACACATAGTATATGCTTTTTCATATGTTTCTATCAATTTCAGAGTTATTCGACACAAACTGGTCACTTTTCGTCAGAATTGAGCCAGACTCATCCAAAACGCTCTGCTTGTACACAGGCAGAGTCATGGCACACACAGTATATGCTTTTTCATATGTTTCTATCAATTTCAGTGTTATTTGATAACAACTAGTCACTTTTCATCAGAATTGAGCCAGACTCATCCAAAACGCTTGACTGTACAAGCAGAGTCACGGCCACAAAAGTATATACTATTTCATATGTTTCTATCAATTTCAGTGTTATCTTATAACAACTAGTCACTTTTCATCAGAATTGAGCCAGATTCATCCAAAACGCTTGACTGTACAAGCAGAGTCACGGCCACAAAAGTATATGCTATTTCATATGTTTCTATCAATTTCATTGTTATTCGACAACAACTAGTCACTTTTCATCAGAATTGAGCTAGACTCATCCAAAACACTTGATTGTACAAGCAGAGTCACGGCCACAAAAGTATATGCTATTTCATATGTTTCTATCAATTTCAGTGTTATTCGACACAAACTAGTCACTTTTCATCAGAATCGATGCAGACTCATCCAAAACGCTTGACTGTACAAGCAGAGTCACGTCACACACAGTATATGCTTTTTCATATGTTTCTATCAATTTCAGTGTTATTTGACACAAACTAGTCACTTTTCATAAGAATTGAGCCAAACTCACAACTAATGCTTTATTGTACTAGCAGAGTCATGGCACACATAGTATATGCTTTTTCATGTGTTTCTATCAATTTCAGTGTTATTTGACACAAACTAGTCACTTTTCATCAGAATTGAGCCAGACTCACACCTAATGCTTTATTGTACTAGCAGAGTCATGGCACACATAGTATATGCTATTTCATATGTTTCTATCAATTTCAGTGTTATTTTATAACAACTAGTCACTTTTCATCAGAATTGAGCCAGATTCATCCAAAACGCTTGACTGTACAAGCAGAGTCACGGCCACAAAAGTATATACTGTTTCATATGTTTCAATCAATTTCAGTGTTATTCGACACAAACTAGTCACTTTTCATCAGAATTGAGCCAGACTCATCCAAAACGCTTGACTGTACAAGCAGAGTCACGTCACACACAGTATATGCTTTTTCATATGTTTCTATCAATTTCAGTGTTATTTGACACAAAGTAGTCACTTTTCATCAGAATTGAGCCAAACTCACAACTAATGCTTTATTGTACTAGCAGAGTCATGGCACACATAGTATATGCTTTTTCATATGTTTCTATCAATTTCAGTGTTATTTGACACAAACTAGTCACTTTTCATCAGAATTGAGCCACACTCACACCTAATGCTTTATTCTACTAGCAGAGTCATGGCACACATAGTATATGCTATTTCATATTTTTCTATCAGTTTCAGTATTATTCGACATAAACTAGTCATTTTTCATCAGAATTGAGCCAGAGTCATCCAAAACGCTTGACTGTACAAGCAGAGTCATGGCACACACAGTATATGCTATTTCATATGTTTCTATCAGTTTCAGTGTTATTCGACACAAATTAGTCACTTTTCATCAGAATTGAGCCAGACTCACACCTAATGCTTTATTATACTAGCAGAGTCACGTCACAAACAGTATATGCTATTTCATATGTTTCTATCAATTTCAGGGTTATTTCACACAAACTAGTCACTTTTCATCAGAATTGAGCCAGACTCATGCAAAATGCTGGACTGTCCTAGAAGAGTCACGGCACACACAGTATATGCTTTTTCAAATGTTTCTATCAATTTCAGTGTTATTTGACACAAACTAGTCACTTTTCATCAGAATTGAGCCAGACTCACACCTAATGCTTTATTGTACTAGCAGAGTCACGGCACACATAGTATATGCTATTTCATATGTTTCTATCAGTTTCAGTGTTATTCGACACAAATTAGTCACTTTTCATCAGAATTGAGCCAGACTCACACCTAATGCTTTATTATACTAGCAGAGTCACGGCACACATAGTATATGCTTTTTCACATGTTTCTATCAATTTCAGTGTTATTTGACACAAACTAGTCACTTTTCATCAGAATTGAGCCAGACTCATCCAAAACGCTTGACTGTACAAGCAGAGTCACGGCACACACAGTATATGCTTTTTCATATGTTTCTATCAGTTTCAGTGTTATTTGAAAACAACTAGTCACTTTTCATCAAAATTGAGCCAGACTCATCCAAAATGCTTGACTGTACAAGGAGAGTGAAGGCACACACAGTATATGCTTTTTCATATGTTTCTATCAGTTTCAGTGTTATTCGACACAAACTAGTCACTTTTCATCAAAATTGAGCCAGACTAATCCAAAATGCTTGACTGTCCTAGCAGAGTAACGGCACACACAGTATCTGCTTTTTCAAATTTTTCTATCAGTTTCAGTGTTATTTGACAACAACTAGTCACTTTTCATCAGAATTGAGCCAGACTCATCCAAAACGCTTGACTGTACAAGCAGAGTCACGGCACACAAAGTATGTGCTTTTTCACATGTTTCTATCAGTTTCAGTGTTATTCGACACAAACTAGTGACTTTTCATCAGAATTGAGCCAAACTCACAACTAATGCTTTATTGTACTAGCAGAGTCATGGCACACATAGTATATGCTTTTTCATATGTTTCTATCAATTTCAGTGTTATTTGACACAAACTAGTCACTTTTCATCAGAATTGAGCCAGACTCACACCTAATGCTTTATTGTACTAGCAGAGTCATGGCACACATAGTATATGCTATTTCATATTTTTCTATCAGTTTCAGTGTTATTCGACACAAACTAGTCACTTTTCATCAGAATTGAGCCAGACTCATCCAAAACGCTTGACTGTCCTTGCAGAGTCACGGCACACACAGTATATGCTTTTTCATATGTTTCTATCAATTTCAGTGTTATTTGATAACAACTAGTCACTTCTCATCAGAATTGAGCCAGACTCATCCAAAACGCTTGACTGTACAAGCAGAGTCACGGCCACAAAAGTATATGCTATTTCATATGTTTCTATCAATTTCAGTGTTATTCGACACAAACTAGTCACTTTTCATCAGAATTGAGCCAGACTAACCCTTAATGCTTTATTATACTAGCAGAGTCACGTCACACACAGGATATGCTTTTTCAAAGGTTTCTATCAGTTTCAGTGTCATTTGACAACAACTAGTCACTTCTCATCAGAATTGAGCCAGACTCATCCAACACGCTTGACTGTACAAGCAGAGTCACGGCCACAAAAGTATATGCTATTTCATATGTTTCTATCAATTTCAGTGTTATTCGACACAAACTAGTCACTTTTCATCAGAATTGAACCAGACTCACACCTAATGCTTTATTGTACTAGCAGAGTCACGGCACACATAGTATATGCTTTTTCATATGTTTCTATCAGTTTCAGTGTTATTCGACAACAACTAGTCACTTTTCATCAGAATTGAGCCAGACTCATCCAAAACGCTTGACTGTCCTAGAAGAGTCACGGCACACACAGTATATGCTTTTTCAAATGTTTCTATCAATTTCAGTGTTATTTGACACAAATTAGTCACTTTTCATCAGAATTGAGCCATACTCATCCAAAACGCTTGACTGTAAGAGCAGAGTCACGGCACACACAGTATATGCTTTTTCATATGTTTCTATCAATTTCAGAGTTATTCGACACAAACTGGTCACTTTTCATCAGAATTGAGCCAGACTCATCCAAAACGCTCTGCTTGTACACAGGCAGAGTCATGGCACACACAGTATATGCTTTTTCATATGTTTCTATCAATTTCAGTGTTATTTCACACAAACTAGTCACTTTTCATCAGAATTGAGCCAGACTCACTCCTAATGCTTTATTGTACTAGCAGAGTCATGTCACACACAGGATATGCTTTTTCAAAGGTTTCTATCAGTTTCAGTGTTATTTGACAACAACTAGTCACTTCTCATCAGAATTGAGCCAGACTCATCCAAAACGCTTGACTGTACAAGCAGAGTCACGGCCACAAAAGTATATGCTATTTCATATGTTTCTATCAATTTCAGTGTTATTCGACACAAACTAGTCACTTTTCATCAGAACTGAACCAGACTCACACCTAATGCTTTATTATACTAGCAGAGTCACGTCACACACAGGATATGCTTTTTCAAAGGTTTATATCAGTTTCAGTGTTATTTGACAACAACTAGTCACTTTTCATCAAAATTGAGCCAGACTCATCCAAAATGCTTGACTGTAAGAGCAGAGTCACGGCACACACAGTATATGATATTTCATATGTTTCAATCAATTTCAGTGTTATTCGACACAAACTAGTCACTTTTCATCAGAATTGAGCCAGACTCATCCAAAACGCTTGACTGTACAAGCAGAGTCACGTCACACACAGTATATGCTTTT
>NW_025335239.1:0-46836 GCF_914725855.1 Thunnus albacares
CTGTCAATTTCAGTGTTTATTGGGCCCATTCCAGTCGCTTTTCATCAGAACCGATGCAGACTCACCCAAAAGCCTCGGCTGCGCTGGCAGGGTCACGACGCACGCCGTACATGCATTTTCATGTGTTTCTCTCAATTTCAGTGTTTTTGGGCCCAAACTAGTGGCTTTTCATCAGAACCGATGCAGACTCACCCAAAAGGCTCGGCTGCGCAGGGTCACGGCGCACGCCGTACATGCATTTTCATGTGTTTCTGTCAATTTCAGTGTTATTGGGCCCAAACTAGTGGCTTTTCATCAGAAACCGATGCAGACTCACCCAAAAGGCTCGGCTGCGCTGGCAGGGTCACAGAGCACACCGTACATGCATTTTCATGTGTTTCTGTCAATTTCAGTGTTATTGGGCCCAATCTAGTGGCTTTTCATCAAAACCGATGCAGACTCACCCCAAAGGCTCGGCTACGCAGGGTTACGGCGCATGCCGTACATGCATTTTCATGTGTTTCTGTCAATTTCAGTGTTATTGGGCCCAAACCAGTCGCTTTTCATCAGAACCGATGCAGACTCACCCAAAAGGCTCGGCTGCGCAGGGTCGCGGCGCACGCCGTACATGTATTTTCATGTGTTTCTGTCAATTTCAGTGTTATTAGGCCCAAACTAGTGGCTGTTCATCAGAACCGATGCAGACTCACCCCAAAGGCTCGGCTGCGCTGGCAGGGTCACGGCGCACGCCGTACATGCATTTTCATGTGTTTCTGTCAATTTCAGTGTTATTGGGCCCAAACCAGTCGCTTTTCATCAGAACCGATGCAGACTCACCCAAAAGGCTCGGCTGCGCTGGCAGGGTCACGGCGCACGCCGTACATGCATTTTCATGTGTTTCTGTCAATTTCAGTGTTATTGGGCCCAAACTAGTGGCTTTTCATCAGAACCGATGCAGACTCACCCAAAAGGCTCGGCTGCGCTGGCAGGGTCACGGCGCACACCGTACATGCATTTTCATGTGTTTCTGTCAATTTCAGTGTTATTGGGCCCAAACTAGTGGCTTTCATCAGAACCGATGCAGACTCACCCAAAAGCCTCGGCTGCGCTGGCAGGGTCACGGCGCACACCGTACATGCATTTTCATGTGTTTCTGTCAATTTCAGTGTTATTGGGCCCAAACTAGTGGCTTTTCATCAGAACCGATGCAGACTCACCCCAAAGGCTCGGCTGCGCAGGATCACGGCGCAGGGCCGTACATGCATTTTCATGTGTTTCTGTCAATTTCAGTGTTATTGGGCCCAAACTAGTGGCTTTTCATCAGAACCGATGCAGACTCACCCAAAAGGCTCGGCTGCGCTGGCAGGGTCACGGCGCACGCCATACATGCATTTTCATGTGTTTCTATCAATTTCAGTGTTATTGGGCCCAAACCAGTCGCTTTTTCATCAGAACCGATGCAGACTCACCCAAAAGGCTCGGCTGCGCTGGCAGGGTCACGGCGCACGCCGTACATGCATTTTCATGTGTTTCTGTCAATTTCATTGTTATTGGGCCCAAACTAGTGGCTTTTCATCAGAACCGATGCAGACTCACCCAAAAGGCTCGGGCTGCGCTGGCAGGGTCACGGCGCACACCGTACATGCATTTTCATGTGTTTCTGTCAATTTCAGTGTTATTGGGCCCAAACTAGTGGCTTTTCATCAGAACCGATGCAGACTCACCCAAAAGGCTCGGCTGCGCTGGCAGGGTCACGGCGCACGCCGTACATGCATTTTCATGTGTTTCTGTCAATTTCAGTGTTATTGGGCCCCAAACTAGTGGCTTTTCATCAGAACCGATGCAGACTCACCCAAAAGGCTCGGCTGCGCAGTGTCACGGCGCACGCCGTACATGCATTTTCATGTGTTTTTGTCAATTTCAGTGTTATTGGGCCCAAACTAGTGGCTTTTCATCAGAACCGATGCAGACTCACCCCAAAGGCTCGGCTGCGCAGTGTCACGGCGCACGCCGTACATGCATTTTCATGTGTTTCTGTCAATTTCAGTGTTATTGGGCCCAAACCAGTTGCTTTTCATCAGAACCGATGCAGACTCACCCAAAAGGCTCAGCTGTGCTGGCAGGGTCACGGCGCACACCGTACATGCATTTTCATGTGTTTCTGTCAATTTCAGTGTTATTGGGCCCAAACTAGTGGCTTTTCATCAGAACCGATGCAGACTCACCCAAAAGGCTCGGCTGCGCTGGCAGGGTCACGGCGCACGCCGTACATGTATTTTCATGTGTTTCTGTCAATTTCAGTGTTATTGGGCCCAACTAGTGGCTTTTCATCAGAACCGATGCAGACTCACCCAAAAGGCTCGGCTGCGCTGGCAGGGTCACGGCGCACGCCGTACATGCAATTTTCATGTGTTTCTGTCAATTTCAGTGTTATTGGGCCCAAACCAGTCGCTTTTCATCAGAACCGATGCAGACTCACCCAAAAGGCTCGGCTGCGCAGGGTCACGGCGCATGCCGTACATGCATTTTCATGTGTTTCTGTCAATTTCAGTGTTATTGGGCCCAAACCAGTCGCTTTTCATCAGAACCGATGCAGACTCACCCAAAAGGCTCAGCTGCGCTGGCAGGGTCACGGCGCACGCCGTACATGCATTTTCATGTGTTTCTGTCAATTTCAGTGTTATTGGGCCCAAACTAGTGGCTTTTCATCAGAACCGATGCAGACTCACCCAAAAGGCTCGGCTGCGCTGGCAGGGTCACGGCGCACGCCGTACATGTATTTTCATGTGTTTTTGTCAATTTCAGTGTTATTGGGCCCAAACTAGTGGCTTTTCATCAGAACCCATGCAGACTCACCCAAAAGGGTCGGCTGCGCTGGCAGGGTCACGGCGCACGCCGTACATGCATTTTCATGTGTTTCTGTCAATTTCAGTGTTATTGGGCCCAAACTAGTGGCTTTTCATCAGAACCGATGCAGACTCACCCAAAAGGCTCGGCTGCGCAGGGTCACGGCGCACGCCCGTACATGTATTTTCATGTGTTTCTGTCAATTTCAGTGTTATTGGGCCCAAACTAGTTGCTTTTCATCAGAACCGATGCAGACTCACCCCAAAGGCTCGGCTGCGCAGGATCACGGCGCACGCCGTACATGCATTTTCATGTGTTTCTGTCAATTTCAGTGTTATTGGGCCCAAACTAGTGGCTTTTCATCAGAACCGATGCAGACTCACCCAAAAGGCTCGGCTGCGCAGGGTCACGGCGCACGCCGTACATGCATTTTCATGTGTTTCTGTCAATTTCAGTGTTATTGGGCCCAAACTAGTGGCTTTTCATCAGAACCGATGCAGACTCACCCAACAGGCTCGGCTGCGCTGGCAGGGTCACGGCGCATGCCGTACATGTATTTTCATGTGTTTCTGTCAATTTCAGTGTTATTGGGCCCAAACTAGTGGCTTTTCATCAGAAACCGATTCAGACTCACCCAAAGGCTCGGCTGCGCTGGCAGGGTCATGGTGCACGCCGTACATGCATTTTCATGTGTTTCTGTCAATTTCAGTGTTATTGGGCCCAAACCAGTCGCTTTTCATCAGAACCGATGCAGACTCACCCAAAAGGCTCAGTTGCGCTGGCAGGGTCACTGCGCACGCCGTACATGCATTTTCATGTGTTTTTGTCAATTTCAGTGTTATTGGGCCTAAACTAGTGGCTTTTCATCAGAACCGATGCAGACTCACCCAACAGGCTCGGCTGCGCTGGCAGGGTCACGGCGCATGCCGTACATGTATTTTCATGTGTTTCTGTCAATTTCAGTGTTATTGGGCCCAAACTAGTGGCTTTTTCATCAGAACCGATGCAGACTCACCCAACAGGCTCGGCTGCGCTGGCAGGGTCACGGCGCACGCCGTACATGCATTTTCATGTGTTTCTGTCAATTTCAGTGTTATTGGGCCCAAACTAGTGGCTTTTCATCAGAACCCATGCAGACTCACCCAAAAGGCTCGGCTGCGCAGGGTCACGGCGCACGCCGTACATGTATTTTCATGTGTTTCTGTCAATTTCAGTGTTATTGGGCCCAAACTAGTGGCTTTTCATCAGAAACGATGCAGACTCACCCCAAAGGCTCGGCTACGCAGGATCACGGCGCACGCCGTACATGCATTTTAATGTGTTTCTGTCATTTTCAGTGTTATTGGGCCCAAACTAGTGGCTTTTCATCAGAACCGATGCAGACTCACCCAAAAGGCTCGGCTGTGCTGGCAGGGTCACGGCGCACACCGTACATGCATTTTCATGTGTTTCTGTCAATTTCAGTGTTATTGGGCCCAAACTAGTGGCTTTTCATCAGAACCGATGCAGACTCACCCAAAAGGCTCGGCTGCGCTGGCAGGGTCACGGCGCACGCCGTACATGCATTTTCATGTGTTTCTGTCAATTTCAGTGTTATTGGGCCCAAACTAGTGGCTTTTCATCAGAACCGATGCAGACTCACCCAAAAGGCTCGGCTGCGCAGTGTCACGGCGCACGCCGTACATGCATTTTCATGTGTTTTTGTCAATTTCAGTGTTATTGGGCCCAAACCAGTTGCTTTTCATCAGAACCGATGCAGACTCACCCAAAAGGCTCAGCTGTGCTGGCAGGGTCACGGCGCACACCGTACATGCATTTTCATGTGTTTCTGTCAATTTCAGTGTTATTGGGCCCAAACTAGTGGCTTTTCATCAGAACCGATGCAGACTCACCCAAAAGGCTCGGCTGCGCTGGCAGGGTCACGGCGCACGCCGTACATGTATTTTCATGTGTTTCTGTCAATTTCAGTGTTATTGGGCCCAAACTAGTGGCTTTTCATCAGAACCGATGCAGACTCACCCAAAAGGCTCGGCTGCGCTGGCAGGGTCACGGCGCACGCCGTACATGCAATTTTCATGTGTTTCTGTCAATTTCAGTGTTATTGGGCCCAAACCAGTCGCTTTTCATCAGAACCGATGCAGACTCACCCAAAAGGCTCGGCTGCACAGGGTCACGGCGCATGCCGTACATGCATTTTCATGTGTTTCTGTCAATTTCAGTGTTATTGGGCCCAAACCAGTCGCTTTTCATCAGAACCGATGCAGACTCACCCAAAAGGCTCAGCTGCGCTGGCAGGGTCACGGCGCACGCCGTACATGCATTTTCATGTGTTTCTGTCAATTTCAGTGTTATTGGGCCCAAACTAGTGGCTTTTCATCAGAACCGATGCAGACTCACCCAAAAGGCTCGGCTGCGCTGGCAGGGTCACGGCGCACGCCGTACATGTATTTTCATGTGTTTTTGTCAATTTCAGTGTTATTGGGCCCAAACTAGTGGCTTTTCATCAGAACCGATGCAGACTCACCCAAAAGGCTCGGCTGCGCTGGCAGGGTCACGGCGCACGCCGTACATGCATTTTCATGTGTTTCTGTCAATTTCAGTGTTATTGGGCCCTAACTAGTGGCTTTTCATCAGAACCGATGCAGACTCACCCAAAAGGCTCGGCTGCGCAGGGTCACGGCGCACGCCGTACATGTATTTTCATGTGTTTCTGTCAATTTCAGTGTTATTGGGCCCAAACTAGTGGCTTTTCATCAGAACCGATGCAGACTCACCCCAAAGGCTCGGCTGCGCAGGATCACGGCGCACGCCGTACATGCATTTTCATGTGTTTCTGTCAATTTCAGTGTTATTGGGCCCAAACTAGTGGCTTTTCATCAGAACCGATGCAGACTCACCCAAAAGGCTCGGCTGCGCAGGGTCACGGCGCACGCCGTACATGCATTTTCATGTGTTTCTGTCAATTTCAGTGTTATTGGGCCCAAACTAGTGGCTTTTCATCAGAACCGATGCAGACTCACCCAACAGGTTCGGCTGCGCTGGCAGGGTCACGGCGCATGCCGTACATGTATTTTCATGTGTTTCTGTCAATTTCAGTGTTATTGGGCCCAAACTAGTGGCTTTTCATCAGAACCGATTCAGACTCACCCAAAAGGCTCGGCTGCGCTGGCAGGGTCACGGTGCACGCCGTACATGCATTTTCATGTGTTTCTGTCAATTTCAGTGTTATTGGGCCCAAACCAGTCGCTTTTCATCAGAACCGATGCAGACTCACCCAAAAGGCTCAGCTGCGCTGGCAGGGTCACGGCGCACGCCGTACATGCATTTTCATGTGTTTTTGTCAATTTCAGTGTTATTGGGCCTAAACTAGTGGCTTTTCATCAGAACCGATGCAGACTCACCCAACAGGCTCGGCTGCGCTGGCAGGGTCACGGCGCATGCCGTACATGTATTTTCATGTGTTTCTGTCAATTTCAGTGTTATTGGGCCCAAACTAGTGGCTTTTCATCAGAACCGATGCAGACTCACCCAACAGGCTCGGCTGCGCTGGCAGGGTCACGGCGCACGCCGTACATGCATTTTCATGTGTTTCTGTCAATTTCAGTGTTATTGGGCCCAAACTAGTGGCTTTTCATCAGAACCCATGCAGACTCACCCAAAAGGCTCGGCTGCGCAGGGTCACGGCGCACGCCGTACATGTATTTTCATGTGTTTCTGTCAATTTCAGTGTTATTGGGCCCAAACTAGTGGCTTTTCATCAGAACCGATGCAGACTCACCCCAAAGGCTCGGCTACGCAGGATCACGGCGCACGCCGTACATGCATTTTAATGTGTTTCTGTCATTTTCAGTGTTATTGGGCCCAAACTAGTGGCTTTTCATCAGAACCAATGCAGACTCACCCAAAAGGCTCGGCTGTGCTGGCAGGGTCACGGCGCACACCGTACATGCATTTTCATGTGTTTCTGTCAATTTCAGTGTTATTGGGCCCAAACTAGTGGCTTTTCATCAGAACCAATTCAGACTCACCCAAAAGGCTCGGCTGCGCTGGCAGGGTCACGGTGCACGCCGTACATGCATTTTCATGTGTTTCTGTCAATTTCAGTGTTATTGGGCCCAAACCAGTCGCTTTTCATCAGAACCGATGCAGACTCACCCAAAAGTCTCGGCTGCGCTGGCAGGGTCACGGCGCACGCCGTACATGCATTTTCATGTGTTTTTGTCAATTTCAGTGTTATTGGGCCAAAACTAGTGGCTTTTCATCAGAACCGATGCAGATTCACCCAAAAGGCTCGGCTGCGCTGGCAGGGTCACGGCGCACGCCGTACATGCATTTTCATGTGTTTCTGTCAATGTCAGTGTTATTGGGCCCAAACTAGTGGCTTTTCATCAGAACCGATGCAGACTCACCCAAAAGCCTCGGCTGCGCTGGCAGGGTCACGGCGCACACCGTACATGCATTTTCATGTGTTTCTGTCAATTTCAGTGTTATTGGGCCCAAACTAGTGGCTTTTCATCAGAACCGATGCAGACTCACCCCAAAGGCTCGGCTGCGCAGGGTCACGGCGCACGCCGTACATGCATTTTCATGTGTTTCTGTCAATTTCAGTGTTATTGGGCCCAAACTAGTGGCTTTTCATCAGAACCGATGCAGACTCACCCAAAAGCCTCGGCTGCGCTGGCAGGGTCACGGCGCACACCGTACATGCATTTTCATGTGTTTCTGTCAATTTCAGTGTTATTGGGCCCAAACTAGTGGCTTTTCATCAGAACCGATGCAGACTCACCCCAAAGGCTCGGCTGCGCAGGGTCACGGCGCACGCCGTACATGCATTTTCATGTGTTTCTGTCAATTTCAGTGTTATTGGGCCCAAACTAGTGGCTTTTCATCAGAACCCATGCAGACTCACCCAAAAGGCTCGGCTGCGCAGGGTCACGGCGCACGCCGTACATGTATTTTCATGTGTTTCTGTCAATTTCAGTGTTATTGGGCCCAAACTAGTGGCTGTTCATCAGAACCGATGCAGACTCACCCCAAAGGCTCGGCTACGCTGGCAGGGTCACGGCGCACGCCGTACATGCATTTTCATGTGTTTCTGTCAATTTCAGTGTTATTGGGCCCAAACTAGTAGCTTTTCATCAGAACCGATGCAGACTCACCCAAAAGGCTCGGCTGCGCTGGCAGGGTCACGGCGCACGCCGTACATGCATTTTCATGTGTTTCTGTCAATTTCAGTGTTATTGGGCCCAAACTAGTGGCTTTTCATCAGAACCGATGCAGACTCACCCAAAAGGCTCGGCTGCGCTGGCAGGGTCACGGCGCACGCCGTCCATGCATTTTCATGTGTTTCTGTCAATTTCAGTGTTTTTGGGCCCAAACTAGTGGCTTTTCATCAGAACCGATGCAGACTCACCCAAAAGGCTCGGCTGCGCTGGCAGGGTCACGGCGCACGCCGTACATGCATTTTCATGTGTTTCTGTCAATTTCAGTGTTATTGGGCCCAAACTAGTGGCTTTTCATCAGAACCGATGCAGACTCACCCCAAAGGCTCGGCTGCGCAGGATCACGGCGCACGCCGTACATGCATTTTCATGTGTTTCTGTCAATTTCAGTGTTATTGGGCCCAAACTAGTGGCTTTTCATCAGAACCCATGCAGACTCACCCATAAGGCTCGGCTGCGCTGGCAGGGTCACGGCGCACGCCGTACATGCATTTTCATGTGTTTCTGTCAATTTCAGTGTTATTGGGCCCAAACTAGTGGCTTTTCATCAGAACCGATGCAGACTCACCCAAAAGGCTCGGCTGCGCAGGATCACGGCGCACGCCATACATGTATTTTCATGTATTTCTGTCAATTTCAGTGTTATTGGGCCCAAACCAGTCGCTTTTCATCAGAACCGATGCAGACTCACCCAAAAGGCTCGGCTGCGCTGGCAGGGTCACGGCGCACGCCGTACATGCATTTTCATGTGTTTCTGTCAATTTCAGTGTTATTGGGCCCAAACTAGTGGCTTTTCATCAGAACCGATGCAGACTCACCCAAAAGGCTCGGCTGCGCTGGCAGGGTCACGGCGCACGCCGTACATGTATTTTCATGTGTTTCTGTCAATTTCAGTGTTATTGGGCCCAAACTAGTGGCTTTTCATCAGAACCAATGCAGACTCACCCAAAAGGCTCGGCAGCGCTGGCAGGGTCACGGCGCACGCCGTACATGCATTTTCATGTGTTTCTGTCAATTTCAGTGTTTTTGGGCCCAAACTAGTGGCTTTTCATCAGAACCGATGCAGACTCACCCTAAAGGCTCGGCTGCGCTGACAGGGTCACGGCGCACGCCGTACATGCATTTTCATGTGTTTCTGTTAATTTCAGTGTTTCTGGGCCCAAACTAGTGGCTTTTCATCAGAACCGATGCAGACTCACCCAAAAGGCTCGGCTGCGCAGGATTTCGGCGCACGCCATACATGCATTTTCATGTGTTTCTGTCAATTTCAGTGTTATTGGGCCCAAACCAGTCGCTTTTCATCAGAACGGATGCAGACTCACCCAAAAGGCTCGGCTGCGCTGGCAGGGTCACGGCGCACGCCGTACATGCATTTTCATGTGTTTCTGTCAATTTCAGTGTTATTGGGCCCAAACTAGTGGCTTTTCATCAGAACCGATGCAGACTCACCCAAAAGGCTCGGCTGCGCTGGCAGGGTCACGGCGCATGCCGTACATGTATTTTCATGTGTTTCTGTCAATTTCAGTGTTATTGGGCCCAAACTAGTGGCTTTTCATCAGAACCGATGCAGACTCACCCAAAAGGCTCGACAGCGCAGGCAGGGTCACGGCGCACGCCGTACATGCATTTTCATGTGTTTCTGTCAATTTCAGTGTTATTGGGCCCAAACTAGTGGCTTTTCATCAGAACCGATGCAGACTCACCCAAAAGGCTCGGCTGCGCTGGCAGGGTCACGGCGCATGCCGTACATGTATTTTCATGTGTTTCTGTCAATTTCAGTGTTATTGGGCCCAAACTAGTGGCTTTTCATCAGAACCGATGCAGACTCACCCAAAAGGCTCGACAGCGCAGGCAGGGTCACGGCGCACGCCGTACATGCATTTTCATGTGTTTCTGTCAATTTCAGTGTTTTTGGGCCCAAACTAGTGGCTTTTCATCAGAACCGATGCAGACTCACCCTAAAGGCTCGGCTGCGCTGACAGGGTCACGGCGCACGCCGTACATGCATTTTCATGTGTTTCTGTCAATTTCAGTGTTTCTGGGCCCAAACTAGTGGCTTTTCATCAGAACCGATGCAGACTCACCCAAAAGGCTCGGCTGCGCAGGGTCACGGCGCATGCCGTACATGCATTTTCATGTGTTTCTGTCAATTTCAGTGTTATTGGGCCCAAACTAGTGGCTTTTCATCAGAACCGATGCAGACTCACCCAAAAGGCTCGGCTGCGCTGGCAGGGTCACGGCGCACGCCGTACATGCATTTTCATGTGTTTCTGTCAATTTCAGTGTTATTGGGCCCAAACCAGTCGCTTTTCATCAGAACCAATGCAGACTCACCCAAAAGCTCGGCTGCGCTGGCAGGGTCACGGCGCACGCCGCACATGCATTTTCATGTGTTTCTGTCAATTTCAGTGTTATTGGGCCCAAACTAGTGGCTTTTCATCAGAACCGATGCAGACTCACCCAAAAGGCTGGGCTGCGCTGGCAGGGTCACGGCGCACGCCGTACATGTATTTTCATGTGTTTCTGTCAATTTCAGTGTTATTGGGCCCAAACTAGTGGCTTTTCATCAGAACCGATGCAGACTCACCCAAAAGGCTCGGCTGCGCTGGCAGGGTCACGGCGCACACCGTACATGCATTTTCATGTGTTTCTGTCAATTTCAGTGTTATTGGGCCCAAACTAGTGGCTTTTCATCAGAACCGATGCAGACTCACCCCAAAGGCTCGGCTGCGCAGGATCACGGCGCACGCCGTACATGCATTTTCATGTGCTTCTGTCAATTTCAGTGTTATTGGGCCCAAACTAGTGGCTTTTCATCAGAACCGATGCAGACTCACCCAAAAGGCTCGGCTGCGCTGGCAGGGTCACGGCGCACACCGTACATGCATTTTCATGTATTTCTGTCAATTTAAGTGTTATTGGGCCCAAACTAGCGGCTTTTCATCAGAACCGATGCAGACTCACCCAAAAGGCTCGGCTGCGCTGGCAGGGTCACGGCGCACACCGTACATGCATTTTCATGTGTTTCTGTCAATTTCAGTGTTATTGGGCCCAAACTAGTGGCTTTTCATCAGAACCGATGCAGACTCACCCCAAAGGCTCGGCTGCGCAGGATCACGGCGCACGCCGTACATGCATTTTCATGTGTTTCTGTCAATTTCAGTGTTATTGGGCCCAAACTAGTGGCTTTTCATCACAACCGATGCAGACTCACCCCAAAGGCTCGGCTGCGCTGGCAGGGTCACGGCGCACACCGTACATGCATTTTCATGTGTTTCTGTCAATTTCAGTGTTATTGGGCCCAAACTAGTGGCTTTTCATCAGAACCGATGCAGACTCACCCCAAAGGCTCGGCTGCGCAGGGTTACGGCGCACGCCATACATGCATTTTCATGTGTCTCTGTCAATTTCAGTGTTATTGGGCCCAAACTAGTGGCTTTTCATCAGAACCGATGCAGACTCACCCCAAAGGCTCGGCTGCGCAGGGTCACGGCGCACGCCGTACATGCATTTTCATGTGTTTCTATCAATTTCAATGTTATTGGGCCCAAACTAGTGGCTTTTCATCAGAACCGATGCAGACTCACCCAAAAGGCTCGGCTGCGCTGGCAGGGTCTCGGCGCACGCCGTACATGCATTTTCATGTGTTTCTGTCAATTTCAGTGTTTTTGGGCCCAAACTAGTGGCTTTTCATCAGAACCGATGCAGACTCACCCAAAAGGCTCGGCTGCGCTGGCAGGGTCACGGCGCACACCGTACATGCATTTTCATGTGTTTCTGTCATTTTCAGTGTTATTGGGCCCAAACTAGTGGCTTTTCATCAGAACCGATGCAGACTCACCCAAAAGGCTCGGCTGCGCTGGCAGGGTCACGGCGCACACCGTACATGCATTTTCATGTGTTTCTGTCATTTTCAGTATTATTGGGCCCAAACTAGTGGCTTTTCATCAGAACCGATGCAGACTCACCCAACAGGCTCGGCTGCGCTGGCAGGGTCACGGCGCACGCCGTACATGTATTTTCATGTGTTTCTGTCAATTTCAGTGTTATTTGGCCCAAACTAGTGGCTTTTCATCAGAACCGATGCAGACTCACCCAAAAGGCTCGGCTGCGCTGGCAGGGTCACGGCGCACACCGTACATGCATTTTCATGTGTTTCTGTCAATTTCAGTGTTATTGGGCCCAAACTAGTGGCTTTTCATCAGAACCGATGCAGACTCACCCCAAAGGCTCGGCTGCGCAGGATCACGGCGCACGCCGTACATGCATTTTCATGTGCTTCTGTCAATTTCAGTGTTATTGGGCCCAAACTAGTGGCTTTTCATCAGAACCGATGCAGACTCACCCAAAAGGCTCGGCTGCGCTGGCAGGGTCACGGCGCACACCGTACATGCATTTTCATGTATTTCTGTCAATTTAAGTGTTATTGGGCCCAAACTAGCGGCTTTTCATCAGAACCGATGCAGACTCACCCAAAAGGCTCGGCTGCGCTGGCAGGGTCACGGCGCACACCGTACATGCATTTTCATGTGTTTCTGTCAATTTCAGTGTTATTGGGCCCAAACTAGTGGCTTTTCATCAGAACCGATGCAGACTCACCCCAAAGGCTCGGCTGCGCAGGATCACGGCGCACGCCGTACATGCATTTTCATGTGTTTCTGTCAATTTCAGTGTTATTGGGCCCAAACTAGTGGCTTTTCATCAGAACCGATGCAGACTCACCCCAAAGGCTCGGCTGCGCTGGCAGGGTCACGGCGCACACCGTACATGCATTTTCATGTGTTTCTGTCAATTTCAGTGTTATTGGGCCCAAACTAGTGGCTTTTCATCAGAACCGATGCAGACTCACCCCAAAGGCTCGGCTGTGCAGGGTTACGGCGCACGCCATACATGCATTTTCATGTGTCTCTGTCAATTTCAGTGTTATTGGGCCCAAACTAGTGGCTTTTCATCAGAACCGATGCAGACTCACCCCAAAGGCTCGGCTGCGCAGGGTCACGGCGCACGCCGTACATGCATTTTCATGTGTTTCTGTCAATTTCAATGTTATTGGGCCCAAACTAGTGGCTTTTCATCAGAACCGATGCAGACTCACCCAAAAGGCTCGGCTGCGCTGGCAGGGTCTCGGCGCACGCCGTACATGCATTTTCATGTGTTTCTGTCAATTTCAGTGTTTTTGGGCCCAAACTAGTGGCTTTTCATCAGAACCGATGCAGACTCACCCAAAAGGCTCGGCTGCGCTGGCAGGGTCACGGCGCACGCCGTACATGCATTTTCATGTGTTTCTGTCAATTTCAGTGTTATTGGGCCCAAACTAGTGGCTTTTCATCAGAACCGATGCAGACTCACCCAAAAGGCTCGGCTGCGCTGGCAGGGTCACGGCGCACGCCGTACATGCATTTTCATGTGTTTCTGTCAATTTCAGTGTTTTTGGGCCCAAACTAGTGGCTTTTCATCAGAACCGATGCAGACTCACCCCAAAGGCTCGGCTGCGCAGGATCACGGCGCACGCCGTACATGCATTTTCATGTGTTTCTGTCAATTTCAGTGTTATTGGGCCCAAACTAGTGGCTTTTCATCAGAACCGATGCAGACTCACCCAAAAGGCTCGGCTGCGCTGGCAGGGTCACGGCGCACGCCGTACATGTATTTTCATGTGTTTCTGTCAATTTCAGTGTTTTTGGGCCCAAACTAGTGGCTTTTCATCAGAACCCATGCAGACTCACCCAAAAGGCTCGGCTGCGCTGGCAGGGTCACGGCGCACGCCGTACATGCATTTTCATGTGTTTCTGTCAATTTCAGTGTTATTGGGCCCAAACTAGTGGCTTTTCATCAGAACCGATGCAGACTCACCCCAAAGGCTCGGTTGCGCAGGATCACGGCGCACGCCGTACATGCATTTTCATGTGTTTTTGTCAATTTCAGTGTTATTGGGCCCAAACTAGTGGCTTTTCATCAGAACCGATGCAGACTCACCCAAAAGGCTCGGCTGCGCTGGCAGGGTCACGGCGCACACCGTACATGCATTTTCATGTGTTTCTGTCAATTTCAGTGTTATTGGGCCCAAACTAGTGGCTTTTCATCAGAACCGATGCAGACTCACCCCAAAGGCTCGGCTGCGCAGGATCACGGCGCACGCCGTACATGCATTTTCATGTGTTTCTGTCAATTTCAGTGTTATTGGGCCCAAACTAGTGGCTTTTCATCAGAACCGATGCAGACTCACCCCAAAGGCTCGGCTGCGCTGGCAGGGTCACGGCGCACACCGTACATGCATTTTCATGTGTTTCTGTCAATTTCAGTGTTATTGGGCCCAAACTAGTGGCTTTTCATCAGAACCGATGCAGACTCACCCCAAAGGCTCGGCTGCGCAGGGTTACGGCGCACGCCATACATGCATTTTCATGTGTCTCTGTCAATTTCAGTGTTATTGGGCCCAAACTAGTGGCTTTTCATCAGAACCGATGCAGACTCACCCCAAAGGCTCGGCTGCGCAGGGTCACGGCGCACGCCGTACATGCATTTTCATGTGTTTCTATCAATTTCAATGTTATTGGGCCCAAACTAGTGGCTTTTCATCAGAACCGATGCAGACTCACCCAAAAGGCTCGGCTGCGCTGGCAGGGTCTCGGCGCACGCCGTACATGCATTTTCATGTGTTTCTGTCAATTTCAGTGTTTTTGGGCCCAAACTAGTGGCTTTTCATCAGAACCGATGCAGACTCACCCAAAAGGCTCGGCTGCGCTGGCAGGGTCACGGCGCACGCCGTACATGCATTTTCATGTGTTTCTGTCAATTTCAGTGTTATTGGGCCCAAACTAGTGGCTTTTCATCAGAACCGATGCAGACTCACCCCAAAGGCTCGGCTGCGCAGGATCACGGCGCACGCCGTACATGCATTTTCATGTGTTTCTGTCAATTTCAGTGTTATTGGGCCCAAACTAGTGCCTTTTCATCAGAACCGATGCAGACTCACCCCAAAGGCTCGGCTGCGCAGGATCACGGCGCACGCCGTACATGCATTTTCATGTGTTTTTGTCAATTTCAGTGTTATTGGGCCCAAACTAGTGGCTTTTCATCAGAACCGATGCAGACTCACCCAAAAGGCTCGGCTGCGCTGGCAGGGTCACGGCGCACACCGTACATGCATTTTCATGTGTTTCTGTCAATTTCAGTGTTATTGGGCCCAAACTAGTGGCTTTTCATCAGAACCGATGCAGTCTCACCCAACAGGCTCGGCTGCGCTGGCAGGGTCACGGCGCACGCCGTACATGTATTTTCATGTGTTTCTGTCAATTTCAGTGTTATTGGGCCCAAACTAGTGGCTTTTCATCAGAACCCATGCAGACTCACCCAAAAGGCTCGGCTGCGCTGGCAGGGTCACGGCGCACGCCGTACATGCATTTTCATGTGTTTCTGTCAATTTCAGTGTTATTGGGCCCAAACTAGTGGCTTTTCATCAGAACCGATGCAGACTCACCCCAAAGGCTCGGCTGCGCAGGGTCACGGCGCACGCCATACATGCATTTTCATGTGTTTCTGTCAATTTCAGTGTTATTGGGCCCAAACTAGTGGCTTTTCATCAGAACCGATGCAGACTCACCCCAAAGGCTCGGCTGCGCTGGCAGGGTCACGGCGCACCCCGTACATGCATTTTCATGTGTTTCTGTCAATTTCAGTGTTATTGGGCCCAAACTAGTGGCTTTTCATCACAACCGATGCAGACTCACCCAAAAGGCTCGGCTGCGCTGGCAGGGTCACGGCGCACGCCGTACATGCATTTTCATGTGTTTCTGTCAATTTCAGTGTTATTGGGCCCAAACTAGTGGCTTTTCATCAGAACCGATGCAGACTCACCCAAAAGGCTCGGCTGCGCTGGCAGGGTCACGGCGCACGCCGTACATGTATTTTCATGTGTTTCTCTCAATTTCAGTGTTATTGGGCCCAAACTAGTGGCTTTTCATCAGAACCGATGCAGACTCACCCCAAAGGCTCGGCTGCGCAGGATCACGGCGCACGCCGTACATGCATTTTCATGTGTTTCTGTCAATTTCAGTGTTATTGGGCCCAAACTAGTGGCTTTTCATCAGAACCCATGCAGACTCACCCATAAGGCTCGGCTGCGCTGGCAGGGTCACGGCGCACGCCGTACATGTATTTTCATGTGTTTCTGTCAATTTCAGTGTTATTGGGCCCAAACCAGTCGCTTTTCATCAGAACCGATGCAGACTCACCCAAAAGGCTCGGCTGCGCTGGCAGGGTCACGGCGCACGCCGTACATGCATTTTCATGTGTTTCTGTCAATTTCAGTGTTATTGGGCCCAAACTAGTGGCTTTTCATCAGAACCGATGCAGACTCACCCAAAAGGCTCGGCTGCGCTGGCAGGGTCACGGCGCACGCCGTACATGTATTTTCATGTGTTTCTGTCAATTTCAGTGTTATTGGGCCCAAACCAGTCGCTTTTCATCAGAACCGATGCAGACTCACCCAAAAGGCTCGGCTGCACTGGCAGGGTCACGGCACACGCCGTACATGTATTTTCATGTGTTTCTGTCAATTTCAGTGTTATTGGGCCCAAACTAGTGGCTTTTCATCAGAACCGATGCAGACTCACCCAAAAGGCTCGGCTGCGCTGGCAGGGTCACGGCGCACACCGTACATGCATTTTCATGTGTTTCTGTCAATTTCAGTGTTATTGGGCCCAAACTAGTGGCTTTTCATCAGAACCGATGCAGACTCACCCCAAAGGCTCGGCTGCGCAGGATCACGGCGCACGCCGTACATGCATTTTCATGTGTTTCTGTCAATTTCAGTGTTATTGGGCCCAAACTAGTGGCTTTTCATCACAACCGATGCAGACTCACCCCAAAGGCTCGGCTGCGCTGGCAGGGTCACGGCGCACACCGTACATGCATTTTCATGTGTTTCTGTCAATTTCAGTGTTATTGGGCCCAAACTAGTGGCTTTTCATCAGAACCCATGCAGACTCACCCATAAGGCTCGGCTGCGCTGGCAGGGTCACGGCGCACGCCGTACATGTATTTTCATGTGTTTCTGTCAATTTCAGTGTTATTGGGCCCAAACCAGTCGCTTTTCATCAGAACCGATGCAGACTCACCCAAAAGGCTCGGCTGCACTGGCAGGGTCACGGCGCACGCCGTACATGCATTTTCATGTGTTTCTGTCAATTTCAGTGTTATTGGGCCCAAACTAGTGGCTTTTCATCAGAACCGATGCAGACTCACCCAAAAGGCTCGGCTGCGCTGGCAGGGTCACGGCGCACGCCGTACATGTATTTTCATGTGTTTCTGTCAATTTCAGTGTTATTGGGCCCAAACCAGTCGCTTTTCATCAGAACCGATGCAGACTCACCCAAAAGGCTCGGCTGCACTGGCAGGGTCACGGCACACGCCGTACATGTATTTTCATGTGTTTCTGTCAATTTCAGTGTTATTGGGCCCAAACTAGTGGCTTTTCATCAGAACCGATGCAGACTCACCCAAAAGGCTCGGCTGCGCTGGCAGGGTCACGGCGCACACCGTACATGCATTTTCATGTGTTTCTGTCAATTTCAGTGTTATTGTGCCCAAACTAGTGGCTTTTCATCAGAACCGATGCAGACTCACCCCAAAGGCTCGGCTGCGCAGGATCACGGCGCACGCCGTACATGCATTTTCATGTGTTTCTGTCAATTTCAGTGTTATTGGGCCCAAACTAGTGGCTTTTCATCACAACCGATGCAGACTCACCCCAAAGGCTCGGCTGCGCTGGCAGGGTCACGGCGCACACCGTACATGCATTTTCATGTGTTTCTGTCAATTTCAGTGTTATTGGGCCCAAACTAGTGGCTTTTCATCAGAACCGATGCAGACTCACCCCAAAGGCTCGGCTGCGCAGGGTTACGGCGCACGCCATACATGCATTTTCATGTGTCTCTGTCAGTTTCAGTGTTATTGGGCCCAAACTAGTGGCTTTTCATCAGAACCGATGCAGACTCACCCCAAAGGCTCGGCTGCGCAGGGTCACGGCGCACGCCGTACATGCATTTTCATGTGTTTCTATCAATTTCAATGCTATTGGGCCCAAACTAGTGGCTTTTCATCAGAACCGATGCAGACTCACCCAAAAGGCTCGGCTGCGCTGGCAGGGTCTCGGCGCACGCCATACATGCATTTTCATGTGTTTCTGTCAATTTCAGTGTTTTTGGGCCCAAACTAGTGGCTTTTCATCAGAACCGATGCAGACTCACCCAAAAGGCTCGGCTGCGCTGGCAGGGTCACGGCGCACGCCGTACATGCATTTTCATGTGTTTCTGTCAATTTCAGTGTTATTGGGCCCAAACTAGTGGCTTTTCATCAGAACCGATGCAGACTCACCCCAAAGGCTCGGCTGCGCAGGATCACGGCGCACGCCGTACATGCATTTTCATGTGTTTCTGTCAATTTCAGTGTTATTGGGCCCAAACTAGTGGCTTTTCATCAGAACCGATGCAGACTCACCCAAAAGGCTCGGCTGCGCTGGCAGGGTCACGGCGCACACCGTACATGCATTTTCATGTGTTTCTGTCAATTTCAGTGTTATTGGGCCCAAACTAGTGGCTTTTCATCAGAACCGATGCAGACTCACCCAACAGGCTCGGCTGCGCTGGCAGGGTCACGGCGCACGCCGTACATGTATTTTCATGTGTTTCTGTCAATTTCAGTGTTATTGGGCCCAAACTAGTGGCTTTTCATCAGAACCGATGCAGACTCACCCAAAAGGCTCGGCTGCGCTGGCAGGGTCACGGCGCACGCCGTACATGCATTTTCATGTGTTTCTGTCAATTTCAGTGTTATTGGGCCCAAACTAGTGGCTTTTCATCAGAACCGATGCAGACTCACCCCAAAGGCTCGGCTGCGCAGGATCACGGCGCACGCCGTACATGCATTTTCATGTGTTTTTGTCAATTTCAGTGTTATTGGGCCCAAACTAGTGGCTTTTCATCAGAACCGATGCAGACTCACCCAAAAGGCTCGGCTGCGCTGGCAGGGTCACGGCGCACACCGTACATGCATTTTCATGTGTTTCTGTCAATTTCAGTGTTATTGGGCCCAAACTAGTGGCTTTTCATCAGAACCGATGCAGTCTCACCCAACAGGCTCGGCTGCGCTGGCAGGGTCACGGCGCACGCCGTACATGTATTTTCATGTGTTTCTGTCAATTTCAGTGTTATTGGGCCCAAACTAGTGGCTTTTCATCAGAACCCATGCAGACTCACCCAAAAGGCTCGGCTGCGCTGGCAGGGTCACGGCGCACGCCGTACATGCATTTTCATGTGTTTCTGTCAATTTCAGTGTTATTGGGCCCAAACTAGTGGCTTTTCATCAGAACCCATGCAGACTCACCCCAAAGGCTCGGCTGCGCAGGGTCACGGCGCATGCCGTACATGCATTTTCATGTGTTTTTGTCAACTTCAGTGTTATTGGGCCCAAACTAGTCGCTTTTCATCAGAACCGATGCAGACTCACCCCAAAGGCTCGGCTGCGCTGGCAGGGTCACGGCGCACCCCGTACATGCATTTTCATGTGTTTCTGTCAATTTCAGTGTTATTGGGCCCAAACTAGTGGCTTTTCATCAGAACCGATGCAGACTCACCCAAAAGGCTCGGCTGCGCTGGCAGGGTCACGGCGCACGCCGTACATGCATTTTCATGTGTTTCTGTCAATTTCAGTGTTATTGGGCCCAAACTAGTGGCTTTTCATCAGAACCGATGCAGACTCACCCAAAAGGCTCGGCTGCGCTGGCAGGGTCACGGCGCACGCCGTACATGTATTTTCATGTGTTTCTCTCAATTTCAGTGTTATTGGGCCCAAACTAGTGGCTTTTTCATCAGAACCGATGCAGACTCACCCCAAAGGCTCGGCTGCGCAGGATCACGGCGCACGCCGTACATGCATTTTCATGTGTTTCTGTCAATTTCAGTGTTATTGGGCCCAAACTAGTGGCTTTTCATCAGAACCCATGCAGACTCACCCATAAGGCTCGGCTGCGCTGGCAGGGTCACGGCGCACGCCGTACATGCATTTTCATGTGTTTCTGTCAATTTCAGTGTTATTGGGCCCAAACCAGTCGCTTTTCATCAGAACCGATGCAGACTCACCCAAAAGGCTCGGCTGCACTGGCAGGGTCACGGCGCACGCCGTACATGCATTTTCATGTGTTTCTGTCAATTTCAGTGTTATTGGGCCCAAACTAGTGGCTTTTCATCAGAACCGATGCAGACTCACCCAAAAGGCTCGGCTGCGCTGGCAGGGTCACGACGCACGCCGTACATGCATTTTCATGTGTTTCTGTCAATTTCAGTGTTATTGGGCCCAAACTAGTGGCTTTTCATCAGAACCCATGCAGACTCACCCAAAAGGCTCGGCTACGCTGGCAGGGTCACGGCGCACGCCGTACATGCATTTTCATGTGTTTCTATCAATTTCAGTGTTATTGGGCCCAAACTAGTGGCTTTTCATCAGAACCGATGCAGACTCACCCCAAAGGCTCGGCTGCGCAGGATCACAGCGCACGACGTACGTGCATTTTCATGTGTTTCTGTCAATTTCAGTGTTATTGGGCCCAAACTAGTGGCTTTTCATCAGAACCGATGCAGACTCACCCCAAAGGCTCGGCTGCGCAGGGTTACGGCGTACGCCATACATGCATTTTCATGTGTCTCTGTCAATTTCAGTGTTATTGGGCCCAAACTAGTGGCTTTTCATCAGAACCGATGCAGACTCACCCCAAAGGCTCGGCTGCGCAGGGTCACGGCGCACGCCGTACATGCATTTTCATGTGTTTCTATCAATTTCAATGTTATTGGGCCCAAACTAGTGGCTTTTCATCAGAACCGATGCAGACTCACCCAAAAGGCTCGGCTGCGCTGGCAGGGTCTCGGCGCACGCCGTACATGCATTTTCATGTGTTTCTGTCAATTTCAGTGTTTTTGGGCCCAAACTAGTGGCTTTTCATCAGAACCGATGCAGACTCACCCAAAAGGCTCGGCTGCGCTGGCAGGGTCACGGCGCACACCGTACATGCATTTTCATGTGTTTCTGTCAATATCAGTGTTATTGGGCCCAAACTAGTGGCTTTTCATCAGAACCGATGCAGTCTCACCCAACAGGCTCGGCTGCGCTGGCAGGGTCACGGCGCACGCCGTACATGTATTTTCATGTGTTTCTGTCAATTTCAGTGTTATTGGGCCCAAACTAGTGGCTTTTCATCAGAACCCATGCAGACTCACCCAAAAGGCTCGGCTGCGCTGGCAGGGTCACGGCGCACGCCGTACATGCATTTTCATGTGTTTCTGTCAATTTCAGTGTTATTGGGCCCAAACTAGTGGCTTTTCATCAGAACCGATGCAGACTCACCCCAAAGGCTCGGCTGCGCTGGCAGGGTCACGGCGCACCCCGTACATGCATTTTCATGTGTTTCTGTCAATTTCAGTGTTATTGGGCCCAAACTAGTGGCTTTTCATCAGAACCGATGCAGACTCACCCAAAAGGCTCGGCTGCGCTGGCAGGGTCACGGCGCACGCCGTACATGCATTTTCATGTGTTTCTGTCAATTTCAGTGTTATTGGGCCCAAACTAGTGGCTTTTCATCAGAACCCATGCAGACTCACCCAAAAGGCTCGGCTGCGCTGGCAGGGTCACGGCGCACGCCGTACATGTATTTTCATGTGTTTCTCTCAATTTCAGTGTTATTGGGCCCAAACTAGTGGCTTTTCATCAGAACCGATGCAGACTCACCCCAAAGGCTCGGCTGCGCAGGATCACGGCGCACGCCGTACATGCATTTTCATGTGTTTCTGTCAATTTCAGTGTTATTGGGCCCAAACTAGTGGCTTTTCATCAGAACCCATGCAGACTCACCCATAAGGCTCGGCTGCGCTGGCAGGGTCACGGCGCACGCCGTACATGCATTTTCATGTGTTTCTGTCAATTTCAGTGTTATTGGGCCCAAACCAGTCGCTTTTCATCAGAACCGATGCAGACTCACCCAAAAGGCTCGGCTGCACTGGCAGGGTCACGGCGCACGCCGTACATGCATTTTCATGTGTTTCTGTCAATTTCAGTGTTATTGGGCCCAAACTAGTGGCTTTTCATCAGAACCCATGCAGACTCACCCAAAAGGCTCGGCTGCGCTGGCAGGGTCACGGCGCACACCGTACATGCATTTTCATGTGTTTCTGTCAATTTCAGTGTTATTGGGCCCAAACTAGTGGCTTTTCATCAGAACCGATGCAGACTCACCCCAAAGGCTCGGCTGCGCAGGATCACGGCGCACGCCGTACATGCATTTTCATGTGTTTCTGTCAATTTCAGTGTTATTGGGCCCAAACTAGTGGCTTTTCATCAGAACCGATGCAGACTCACCCAAAAGGCTCGGCTGCGCTGGCAGGGTCACGGCGCACGCCGTACATGTATTTTCATGTGTTTCTCTCAATTTCAGTGTTATTGGGCCCAAACTAGTGGCTTTTCATCAGAACCGATGCAGACTCACCCCAAAGGCTCGGCTGCGCAGGATCACGGCGCACGCCGTACATGCATTTTCATGTGTTTCTGTCAATTTCAGTGTTATTGGGC
The DNA here is from genome assembly GCF_914725855.1 of Thunnus albacares. Taxonomy (NCBI): domain Eukaryota; kingdom Metazoa; phylum Chordata; class Actinopteri; order Scombriformes; family Scombridae; genus Thunnus; species Thunnus albacares. The sequence goes on from NW_025335239.1 coordinate 22,665, forward strand.
CCAAACTAGTGGCTTTTCATCAGAACCCATGCAGACTCACCCATAAGGCTCGGCTGCGCTGGCAGGGTCACGGCGCACGCCGTACATGCATTTTCATGTGTTTCTGTCAATTTCAGTGTTATTGGGCCCAAACCAGTCGCTTTTCATCAGAACCGATGCAGACTCACCCAAAAGGCTCGGCTGCACTGGCAGGGTCACGGCGCACGCCGTACATGCATTTTCATGTGTTTCTGTCAATTTCAGTGTTATTGGGCCCAAACTAGTGGCTTTTCATCAGAACCCATGCAGACTCACCCAAAAGGCTCGGCTGCGCTGGCAGGGTCACGACGCACGCCGTACATGCATTTTCATGTGTTTCTGTCAATTTCAGTGTTATTGGGCCCAAACTAGTGGCTTTTCATCAGAACCGATGCAGACTCACCCAAAACGCTCGGCTGCGCTGGCAGGGTCACGACGCACGCCGTACATGCATTTTCATGTGTTTCTGTCAATTTCAGTGTTATTGGGCCCAAACTAGTGGCTTTTCATCAGAACCCATGCAGACTCACCCAAAAGGCTCGGCTACGCTGGCAGGGTCACGGCGCACGCCGTACATGCATTTTCATGTGTTTCTATCAATTTCAGTGTTATTGGGCCCAAACTAGTGGCTTTTCATCAGAACCGATGCAGACTCACCCCAAAGGCTCGGCTGCGCACGACCACAGCGCACGCCGTACATGCATTTTCATGTGTTTCTGTCAATTTCAGTGTTATTGGGCCCAAACTAGTGGCTTTTCATCAGAACCGATGCAGACTCACCCCAAAGGCTCGGCTGCGCAGGGTTACGGCGCACGCCATACATGCATTTTCATGTGTCTCTGTCAATTTCAGTGTTATTGGGCCCAAACTAGTGGCTTTTCATCAGAACCGATGCAGACTCACCCCAAAGGCTCGGCTGCGCAGGGTCACGACGCACGCCGTACATGCATTTTCATGTGTTTCTATCAATTTCAATGTTATTGGGCCCAAACTAGTGGCTTTTCATCAGAACCGATGCAGACTCACCCAAAAGGCTCGGCTGCGCTGGCAGGGTCTCGGCGCACGCCGTACATGCATTTTCATGTGTTTCTGTCAATTTCAGTGTTTTTGGGCCCAAACTAGTGGCTTTTCATCAGAACCGATGCAGACTCACCCAAAAGGCTCGGCTGCGCTGGCAGGGTCACGGCGCACACCGTACATGCATTTTCATGTGTTTCTGTCAATTTCAGTGTTATTGGGCCCAAACTAGTGGCTTTTCATCAGAACCGATGCAGACTCACCTCAAAGGCTCGGCTGCGCAGGATCACGGCGCACGCCGTACATGCATTTTCATGTGTTTCTGTCAATTTCAGTGTTATTGGGCCCAAACTAGTGGCTTTTCATCAGAACCGATGCAGACTCACCCCAAAGGCTCGGCTGCGCTGGCAGGGTCACGGCGCACACCGTACATGCATTTTCATGTGTTTCTGTCAATTTCAGTGTTATTGGGCCCAAACTAGTGGCTTTTCATCAGAACCGATGCAGACTCACCCCAAAGGCTCGGCTGCGCAGGGTTACGGCGCACGCCATACATGCATTTTCATGTGTCTCTGTCAATTTCAGTGTTATTGGGCCCAAACTAGTGGCTTTTCATCAGAACCGATGCAGACTCACCCCAAAGGCTCGGCTGCGCAGGGTCACGGCGCACGCCGTACATGCATTTTCATGTGTTTCTATCAATTTCAATGTTATTGGGCCCAAACTAGTGGCTTTTCATCAGAACCGATGCAGACTCACCCAAAAGGCTCGGCTGCGCTGGCAGGGTCTCGGCGCACGCCATACATGCATTTTCATGTGTTTCTGTCAATTTCAGTGTTTTTGGGCCCAAACTAGTGGCTTTTCATCAGAACCCATGCAGACTCACCCAAAAGGCTCGGCTGCGCTGGCAGGGTCACGGCGCACGCCGTACATGCATTTTCATGTGTTTCTGTCAATTTCAGTGTTATTGGGCCCAAACTAGTGGCTTTTCATCAGAACCGATGCAGACTCACCCCAAAGGCTCGGCTGCGCAGGATCACGGCGCACGCCGTACATGCATTTTCATGTGTTTCTGTCAATTTCAGTGTTATTGGGCCCAAACTAGTGGCTTTTCATCAGAACCGATGCAGACTCACCCAAAAGGCTCGGCTGTGCTGGCAGGGTCACGGCGCACACCGTACATGCATTTTCATGTGTTTCTGTCAATTTCAGTGTTATTGGGCCCAAACTAGTGGCTTTTCATCAGAACCGATGCAGACTCACCCAACAGGCTCGGCTGCGCTGGCAGGGTCACGGCGCACGCCGTACATGTATTTTCATGTGTTTCTGTCAATTTCAGTGTTATTGGGCCCAAACTAGTGGCTTTTCATCAGAACCCATGCAGACTCACCCAAAAGGCTCGGCTGCGCTGGCAGGGTCACGGCGCACGCCGTACATGCATTTTCATGTGTTTCTGTCAATTTCAGTGTTATTGGGCCCAAACTAGTGGCTTTTCATCAGAACCGATGCAGACTCACCCCAAAGGCTCGGCTGCGCAGGGTCACGGCGCATGCCGTACATGCATTTTCATGTGTTTTTGTCAACTTCAGTGTTATTGGGCCCAAACTAGTCGCTTTTCATCAGAACCGATGCAGACTCACCCCAAAGGCTCGGCTGCGCTGGCAGGGTCACGGCGCACCCCGTACATGCATTTTCATGTGTTTCTGTCAATTTCAGTGTTATTGGGCCCAAACTAGTGGCTTTTCATCAGAACCGATGCAGACTCACCCAAAAGGCTCGGCTGCGCTGGCAGGGTCACGGCGCACGCCGTACATGCATTTTCATGTGTTTCTGTCAATTTCAGTGTTATTGGGCCCAAACTAGTGGCTTTTCATCAGAACCGATGCAGACTCACCCAAAAGGCTCGGCTGCGCTGGCAGGGTCACGGCGCACGCCGTACATGTATTTTCATGTGTTTCTCTCAATTTCAGTGTTATTGGGCCCAAACTAGTGGCTTTTCATCAGAACCGATGCAGACTCACCCCAAAGGCTCGGCTGCGCAGGATCACGGCGCACGCCGTACATGCATTTTCATGTGTTTCTGTCAATTTCAGTGTTATTGGGCCCAAACTAGTGGCTTTTCATCAGAACCCATGCAGACTCACCCATAAGGCTCGGCTGTGCTGGCAGGGTCACGGCGCACGCCGTACATGCATTTTCATGTGTTTCTGTCAATTTCAGTGTTATTGGGCCCAAACCAGTCGCTTTTCATCAGAACCGATGCAGACTCACCCAAAAGGCTCGGCTGCACTGGCAGGGTCACGGCGCACGCCGTACATGCATTTTCATGTGTTTCTGTCAATTTCAGTGTTATTGGGCCCAAACTAGTGGCTTTTCATCAGAACCGATGCAGACTCACCCAAAAGGCTCGGCTGCGCTGGCATGGTCACGACGCACGCCGTACATGCATTTTCATGTGTTTCTGTCAATTTCAGTGTTATTGGGCCCAAACTAGTGGCTTTTCATCAGAACCGATGCAGACTCACCCAAAAGGCTCGGCTGCGCTGGCAGGGTCACGACGCACGCCGTACATGCATTTTCATGTGTTTCTGTCAATTTCAGTGTTATTGGGCCCAAACTAGTGGCTTTTCATCAGAACCCATGCAGACTCACCCAAAAGGCTCGGCTACGCTGGCAGGGTCACGGCGCACGCCGTACATGCATTTTCATGTGTTTCTATCAATTTCAGTGTTATTGGGCCCAAACTAGTGGCTTTTCATCAGAACCGATGCAGACTCACCCCAAAGGCTCGGCTGCGCAGGATCACAGCGCACGACGTACGTGCATTTTCATGTGTTTCTGTCAATTTCAGTGTTATTGGGCCCAGACTAGTGGCTTTTCATCAGAACCGATGCAGACTCACCCCAAAGGCTCGGCTGCGCAGGGTTACGGCGCACGCCATACATGCATTTTCATGTGTCTCTGTCAATTTCAGTGTTATTGGGCCCAAACTAGTGGCTTTTCATCAGAACCGATGCAGACTCACCCCAAAGGCTCGGCTGCGCAGGGTCACGGCGCACGCCGTACATGCATTTTCATGTGTTTCTATCAATTTCAATGTTATTGGGCCCAAACTAGTGGCTTTTCATCAGAACTGATGCAGACTCACCCAAAAGGCTCGGCTGCGCTGGCAGGGTCTCGGCGCACGCCGTACATGCATTTTCATGTGTTTCTGTCAATTTCAGTGTTTTTGGGCCCAAACTAGTGGCTTTTCATCAGAACCGATGCAGACTCACCCAAAAGGCTCGGCTGCGCTGGCAGGGTCACGGCGCACGCCGTACATGTATTTTCATGTGTTTCTCTCAATTTCAGTGTTATTGGGCCCAAACTAGTGGCTTTTCATCAGAACCGATGCAGACTCACCCCAAAGGCTCGGCTGCGCAGGATCACGGCGCACGCCGTACATGCATTTTCATGTGTTTCTGTCAATTTCAGTGTTATTGGGCCCAAACTAGTGGCTTTTCATCAGAACCCATGCAGACTCACCCATAAGGCTCGGCTGTGCTGGCAGGGTCACGGCGCACGCCGTACATGCATTTTCATGTGTTTCTGTCAATTTCAGTGTTATTGGGCCCAAACCAGTCGCTTTTCATCAGAACCGATGCAGACTCACCCAAAAGGCTCGGCTGCACTGGCAGGGTCACGGCGCACGCCGTACATGCATTTTCATGTGTTTCTGTCAATTTCAGTGTTTTTGGGCCCAAACTAGTGGCTTTTCATCAGAACCGATGCAGACTCACCCAAAAGGCTCGGCTGCGCTGGCAGGGTCACGACGCACGCCGTACATGCATTTTCATGTGTTTCTGTCAATTTCAGTGTTATTGGGCCCAAACTAGTGGCTTTTCATCAGAACCGATGCAGACTCACCCAAAAGGCTCGGCTGCGCTGGCAGGGTCACGACGCACGCCGTACATGCATTTTCATGTGTTTCTGTCAATTTCAGTGTTATTGGGCCCAAACTAGTGGCTTTTCATCAGAACCCATGCAGACTCACCCAAAAGGCTCGGCTACGCTGGCAGGGTCACGGCGCACGCCGTACATGCATTTTCATGTGTTTCTATCAATTTCAGTGTTATTGGGCCCAAACTAGTGGCTTTTCATCAGAACCGATGCAGACTCACCCCAAAGGCTCGGCTGCGCAGGATCACAGCGCACGACGTACGTGCATTTTCATGTGTTTCTGTCAATTTCAGTGTTATTGGGCCCAGACTAGTGGCTTTTCATCAGAACCGATGCAGACTCACCCCAAAGGCTCGGCTGCGCAGGGTTACGGCGCACGCCATACATGCATTTTCATGTGTCTCTGTCAATTTCAGTGTTATTGGGCCCAAACTAGTGGCTTTTCATCAGAACCGATGCAGACTCACCCCAAAGGCTCGGCTGCGCAGGGTCACGGCGCACGCCGTACATGCATTTTCATGTGTTTCTATCAATTTCAATGTTATTGGGCCCAAACTAGTGGCTTTTCATCAGAACTGATGCAGACTCACCCAAAAGGCTCGGCTGCGCTGGCAGGGTCTCGGCGCACGCCGTACATGCATTTTCATGTGTTTCTGTCAATTTCAGTGTTTTTGGGCCCAAACTAGTGGCTTTTCATCAGAACCGATGCAGACTCACCCAAAAGGCTCGGCTGCGCTGGCAGGGTCACGGCGCACACCGTACATGCATTTTCATGTGTTTCTGTCAATTTCAGTGTTATTGGGCCCAAACTAGTGGCTTTTCATCAGAACCGATGCAGACTCACCCCAAAGGCTCGGCTGCGCAGGATCACGGCGCACGCCGTACATGCATTTTCATGTGTTTCTGTCAATTTCAGTGTTATTGGGCCCAAACTAGTGGCTTTTCATCAGAACCGATGCAGACTCACCCCAAAGGCTCGGCAGCGCTGGCAGGGTCACGGCGCACACCGTACATGCATTTTCATGTGTTTCTGTCAATTTCAGTGTTATTGGGCCCAAACTAGTGGCTTTTCATCAGAACCGATGCAGACTCACCCCAAAGGCTCGGCTGCGCTGGCAGGGTCACGGCGCACACCGTACATGCATTTTCATGTGTTTCTGTCAATTTCAGTGTTATTGGGCCCAAACTAGTGGCTTTTCATCAGAACCGATGCAGACTCACCCCAAAGGCTCGGCTGCGCAGGGTTACGGCGCACGCCATACATGCATTTTCATGTGTCTCTGTCAATTTCAGTGTTATTGGGCCCAAACTAGTGGCTTTTCATCAGAACCGATGCAGACTCACCCCAAAGGCTCGGCTGCGCAGGGTCACGGCGCACGCCGTACATGCATTTTCATGTGTTTCTATCAATTTCAATGTTATTGGGCCCAAACTAGTGGCTTTTCATCAGAACCGATGCAGACTCACCCAAAAGGCTCGGCTGCGCTGGCAGGGTCTCGGCGCACGCCATACATGCATTTTCATGTGTTTCTGTCAATTTCAGTGTTTTTGGGCCCAAACTAGTGGCTTTTCATCAGAACCGATGCAGACTCACCCAAAAGGCTCGGCTGCGCTGGCAGGGTCACGGCGCACGCCGTACATGCATTTTCATGTGTTTCTGTCAATTTCAGTGTTATTGGGCCCAAACTAGTGGCTTTTCATCAGAACCGATGCAGACTCACCCCAAAGGCTCGGCTGCGCAGGATCACGGCGCACGCCGTACATGCATTTTCATGTGTTTCTGTCAATTTCAGTGTTTTTGGGCCCAAACTAGTGGCTTTTCATCAGAACCGATGCAGACTCACCCAAAAGGCTCGGCTGCGCTGGCAGGGTCACGGCGCACACCGTACATGCATTTTCATGTGTTTCTGTCAATTTCAGTGTTATTGGGCCCAAACTAGTGGCTTTTCATCAGAACCGATGCAGACTCACCCAACAGGCTCGGCTGCGCTGGCAGGGTCACGGCGCACGCCGTACATGTATTTTCATGTGTTTCTGTCAATTTCAGTGTTATTGGGCCCAAACTAGTGGCTTTTCATCAGAACCCATGCAGACTCACCCAAAAGGCTCGGCTGCGCTGGCAGGGTCACGGCGCACGCCGTACATGCATTTTCATGTGTTTCTGTCAATTTCAGTGTTATTGGGCCCAAACTAGTGGCTTTTCATCAGAACCGATGCAGACTCACCCCAAAGGCTCGGCTGCGCAGGATCACGGCGCACGCCGTACATGCATTTTCATGTGTTTTTGTCAATTTCAGTGTTATTGGGCCCAAACTAGTGGCTTTTCATCAGAACCGATGCAGACTCACCCAAAAGGCTCGGCTGCGCTGGCAGGGTCACGGCGCACACCGTACATGCATTTTCATGTGTTTCTGTCAATTTCAGTGTTATTGGGCCCAAACTAGTGGCTTTTCATCAGAACCGATGCAGTCTCACCCAACCGGCTCGGCTGCGCTGGCAGGGTCACGGCGCACGCCGTACATGTATTTTCATGTGTTTCTGTCAATTTCAGTGTTATTGGGCCCAAACTAGTGGCTTTTCATCAGAACCCATGCAGACTCACCCAAAAGGCTCGGCTGCGCTGGCAGGGTCACGGCGCACGCCGTACATGCATTTTCATGTGTTTCTGTCAATTTCAGTGTTATTGGGCCCAAACTAGTGGCTTTTCATCAGAACCGATGCAGACTCACCCCAAAGGCTCGGCTGCGCAGGGTCACGGCGCATGCCGTACATGCATTTTCATGTGTTTTTGTCAACTTCAGTGTTATTGGGCCCAAACTAGTCGCTTTTCATCAGAACCGATGCAGACTCACCCCAAAGGCTCGGCTGCGCTGGCAGGGTCACGGCGCACCCCGTACATGCATTTTCATGTGTTTCTGTCAATTTCAGTGTTATTGGGCCCAAACTAGTGGCTTTTCATCAGAACCGATGCAGACTCACCCAAAAGGCTCGGCTGCGCTGGCAGGGTCACGGCGCACGCCGTACATGCATTTTCATGTGTTTCTATCAATTTCAGTGTTATTGGGCCCAAACTAGTGGCTTTTCATCAGAACCGATGCAGACTCACCCCAAAGGCTCGGCTGCGCAGGATCACACCGCACGACGTACGTGCATTTTCATGTGTTTCTGTCAATTTCAGTGTTATTGGGCCCAAACTAGTGGCTTTTCATCAGAACCGATGCAGACTCACCCCAAAGGCTCGGCTGCGCAGGGTCACGACGCACGCCGTACATGCATTTTCATGTGTTTCTGTCAATTTCAGTGTTATTGGGCCCAAACTAGTGGCTTTTCATCAGAACCGATGCAGACTCACCCAAAAGGCTCGGCTGCGCTGGCAGGGTCACGACGCACGCCGTACATGCATTTTCATGTGTTTCTGTCAATTTCAGTGTTATTGGGCCCAAACTAGTGGCTTTTCATCAGAACCCATGCAGACTCACCCAAAAGGCTCGGCTACGCTGGCAGGGTCACGGCGCACGCCGTACATGCATTTTCATGTGTTTCTATCAATTTCAGTGTTATTGGGCCCAAACTAGTGGCTTTTCATCAGAACCGATGCAGACTCACCCCAAAGGCTCGGCTGCGCAGGATCACACCGCACGACGTACGTGCATTTTCATGTGTTTCTGTCAATTTCAGTGTTATTGGGCCCAAACTAGTGGCTTTTCATCAGAACCGATGCAGACTCACCCAAAAGGCTCGGCTGCGCTGGCAGGGTCACGGCGCACGCCGTACATGTATTTTCATGTGTTTCTCTCAATTTCAGTGTTATTGGGCCCAAACTAGTGGCTTTTCATCAGAACCGATGCAGACTCACCCCAAAGGCTCGGCTGCGCAGGATCACGGCGCACGCCGTACATGCATTTTCATGTGTTTCTGTCAATTTCAGTGTTATTGGGCCCAAACTAGTGGCTTTTCATCAGAACCGATGCAGACTCACCCATAAGGCTCGGCTGCGCTGGCAGGGTCACGGCGCACGCCGTACATGCATTTTCATGTGTTTCTGTCAATTTCAGTGTTATTGGGCCCAAACCAGTCGCTTTTCATCAGAACCGATGCAGACTCACCCAAAAGGCTCGGCTGCACTGGCAGGGTCACGGCGCACGCCGTACATGCATTTTCATGTGTTTCTGTCAATTTCAGTGTTATTGGGCCCAAACTAGTGGCTTTTCATCAGAACCGATGCAGACTCACCCAAAAGGCTCGGCTGCGCTGGCAGGGTCACGACGCACGCCGTACATGCATTTTCATGTGTTTCTGTCAATTTCAGTGTTATTGGGCCCAAACTAGTGGCTTTTCATCAGAACCGATGCAGACTCACCCAAAAGGCTCGGCTGCGCTGGCAGGGTCACGACGCACGCCGTACATGCATTTTCATGTGTTTCTGTCAATTTCAGTGTTATTGGGCCCAAACTAGTGGCTTTTCATCAGAACCCATGCAGACTCACCCAAAAGGCTCGGCTACGCTGGCAGGGTCACGGCGCACGCCGTACATGCATTTTCATGTGTTTCTATCAATTTCAGTGTTATTGGGCCCAAACTAGTGGCTTTTCATCAGAACCGATGCAGACTCACCCCAAAGGCTCGGCTGCGCAGGATCACACCGCACGACGTACGTGCATTTTCATGTGTTTCTGTCAATTTCAGTGTTTTTGGTCCCAAACTAGTGGCTTTTCATCAGAACCGATGCAGACTCACCCCAAAGGCTCGGCTGCGCAGGGTTACGGCGCACGCCATACATGCATTTTCATGTGTCTCTGTCAATTTCAGTGTTATTGGGCCCAAACTAGTGGCTTTTCATCAGAACCGATGCAGACTCAACCCAAAGGCTCGGCTGCGCAGGGTCACGGCGCACGCCGTACATGCATTTTCATGTGTTTCTATCAATTTCAATGTTATTGGGCCCAAACTAGTGGCTTTTCATCAGAACCGATGCAGACTCACCCAAAAGGCTCGGCTGCGCTGGCAGGGTCTCGGCGCACGCCGTACATGCATTTTCATGTGTTTCTGTCAATTTCAGTGTTATTGGGCCCAAACTAGTGGCTTTTCATCAGAACCGATGCAGACTCACCCAAAAGGCTCGGCTGCGCTGGCAGGGTCACGACGCACGCCGTACATGCATTTTCATGTGTTTCTGTCAATTTCAGTGTTATTGGGCCCAAACTAGTGGCTTTTCATCAGAACCCATGCAGACTCACCCAAAAGGCTCGGCTACGCAGGATCACAGCGCACGACGTACGTGCATTTTCATGTGTTTCTGTCAATTTCAGTGTTATTGGGCCCAAACTAGTGGCTTTTCATCAGAACCGATGCAGACTCACCCAAAAGGCTCGGCTGCGCTGGCAGGGTCACGGCGCACACCGTACATGCATTTTCATGTGTTTCTGTCAATTTCAGTGTTATTGGGCCCAAACTAGTGGCTTTTCATCAGAACCGATGCAGACTCACCCAACAGGCTCGGCTGCGCTGGCAGGGTCACGGCGCACGCCGTACATGTATTTTCATGTGTTTCTGTCAATTTCAGTGTTATTGGGCCCAAACTAGTGGCTTTTCATCAGAACCCATGCAGACTCACCCAAAAGGCTCGGCTGCGCTGGCAGGGTCACGGCGCACGCCGTACATGCATTTTCATGTGTTTCTGTCAATTTCAGTGTTATTGGGCCCAAACTAGTGGCTTTTCATCAGAACCAATGCAGACTCACCCCAAAGGCTCGGCTGCGCAGGATCACCGCGCACGCCGTACATGCATTTTCATGTGTTTTTGTCAATTTCAGTGTTATTGGGCCCAAACTAGTGGCTTTTCATCAGAACCGATGCAGACTCACCCAAAAGGCTCGGCTGCGCTGGCAGGGTCACGGCGCACACCGTACATGCATTTTCATGTGTTTCTGTCAATTTCAGTGTTATTGGGCCCAAACTAGTGGCTTTTCATCAGAACCGATGCAGTCTCACCCAACAGGCTCGGCTGCGCTGGCAGGGTCACGGCGCACGCCGTACATGTATTTTCATGTGTTTCTGTCAATTTCAGTGTTATTGGGCCCAAACTAGTGGCTTTTCATCAGAACCCATGCACACTCACCCAAAAGGCTCGGCTGCGCTGGCAGGGTCACGGCGCACGCCGTACATGCATTTTCATGTGTTTCTGTCAATTTCAGTGTTATTGGGCCCAAACTAGTGGCTTTTCATCAGAACCGATGCAGACTCACCCCAAAGGCTCGGCTGCGCAGGGTCACGGCGCATGCCGTACATGCATTTTCATGTGTTTTTGTCAATTTCAGTGTTATTGGGCCCAAACTAGTGGCTTTTCATCAGAACCGATGCAGACTCACCCCAAAGGCTCGGCTGCGCTGGCAGGGTCACGGCGCACCCCGTACATGCATTTTCATGTGTTTCTGTCAATTTCAGTGTTTTTGGGCCCAAACTAGTGGCTTTTCATCAGAACCGATGCAGACTCACCCAAAAGGCTCGGCTGCGCTGGCAGGGTCACGGCGCACGCCGTACATGCATTTTCATGTGTTTCTGTCAATTTCAGTGTTATTGGGCCCAAACTAGTGGCTTTTCATCAGAACCGATGCAGACTCACCCAAAAGGCTCGGCTGCGCTGGCAGGGTCACGGCGCACGCCGTACATGTATTTTCATGTGTTTCTCTCAATTTCAGTGTTATTGGGCCCAAACTAGTGGCTTTTCATCAGAACCGATGCAGACTCACCCAAAAGGCTCGGCTGCGCTGGCAGGGTCACGGCGCACACCGTACATGCATTTTCATGTGTTTCTGTCAATTTCAGTGTTATTGGGCCCAAACTAGTGGCTTTTCATCAGAACCGATGCAGACTCACCCCAAAGGCTCGGCTGCGCAGGGTCACGGCGCACGCCGTACATGCATTTTCATGTGTTTCTATCAATTTCAATGTTATTGGGCCCAAACTAGTGGCTTTTCATCAGAACCGATGCAGACTCACCCAAAAGGCTCGGCTGCGCTGGCAGGGTCTCGGCGCACGCCATACATGCATTTTCATGTGTTTCTGTCAATTTCAGTGTTTTTGGGCCCAAACTAGTGGCTTTTCATCAGAACCGATGCAGACTCACCCAAAAGGCTCGGCTGCGCTGGCAGGGTCACGGCGCACGCCGTACATGCATTTTCATGTGTTTCTGTCAATTTCAGTGTTATTGGGCCCAAACTAGTGGCTTTTCATCAGAACCGATGCAGACTCACCCCAAAGGCTCGGCTGCGCAGGATCACGGCGCACGCCGTACATGCATTTTCATGTGTTTCTGTCAATTTCAGTGTTATTGGGCCCAAACTAGTGGCTTTTCATCAGAACCGATGCAGACTCACCCAAAAGGCTCGGCTGCGCTGGCAGGGTCACGGCGCACACCGTACATGCATTTTCATGTGTTTCTGTCAATTTCAGTGTTATTGGGCCCAAACTAGTGGCTTTTCATCAGAACCGATGCAGACTCACCCAACAGGCTCGGCTGCGCTGGCAGGGTCACGGCGCACGCCGTACATGTATTTTCATGTGTTTCTGTCAATTTCAGTGTTATTGGGCCCAAACTAGTGGCTTTTCATCAGAACCGATGCAGACTCACCCAAAAGGCTCGGCTGCGCTGGCAGGGTCACGGCGCACGCCGTACATGCATTTTCATGTGTTTCTGTCAATTTCAGTGTTATTGGGCCCAAACTAGTGGCTTTTCATCAGAACCGATGCAGACTCACCCCAAAGGCTCGGCTGCGCAGGATCACGGCGCACGCCGTACATGCATTTTCATGTGTTTTTGTCAATTTCAGTGTTATTGGGCCCAAACTAGTGGCTTTTCATCAGAACCGATGCAGACTCACCCAAAAGGCTCGGCTGCGCTGGCAGGGTCACGGCGCACACCGTACATGCATTTTCATGTGTTTCTGTCAATTTCAGTGTTATTGGGCCCAAACTAGTGGCTTTTCATCAGAACCGATGCAGTCTCACCCAACCGGCTCGGCTGCGCTGGCAGGGTCACGGCGCACGCCGTACATGTATTTTCATGTGTTTCTGTCAATTTCAGTGTTATTGGGCCCAAACTAGTGGCTTTTCATCAGAACCCATGCAGACTCACCCAAAAGGCTCGGCTGCGCTGGCAGGGTCACGGCGCACGCCGTACATGCATTTTCATGTGTTTCTGTCAATTTCAGTGTTATTGGGCCCAAACTAGTGGCTTTTCATCAGAACCGATGCAGACTCACCCCAAAGGCTCGGCTGCGCAGGGTCACGGCGCATGCCGTACATGCATTTTCATGTGTTTTTGTCAATTTCAGTGTTATTGGGCCCAAACTAGTCGCTTTTCATCAGAACCGATGCAGACTCACCCCAAAGGCTCGGCTGCGCTGGCAGGGTCACGGCGCACCCCGTACATGCATTTTCATGTGTTTCTGTCAATTTCAGTGTTATTGGGCCCAAACTAGTGGCTTTTCATCAGAACCGATGCAGACTCACCCAAAAGGCTCGGCTGCGCTGGCAGGGTCACGGCGCACGCCGTACATGCATTTTCATGTGTTTCTGTCAATTTCAGTGTTATTGGGCCCAAACTAGTGGCTTTTCATCAGAACCGATGCAGACTCACCCAAAAGGCTCGGCTGCGCTGGCAGGGTCACGGCGCACGCCGTACATGTATTTTCATGTGTTTCTCTCAATTTCAGTGTTATTGGGCCCAAACTAGTGGCTTTTCATCAGAACCGATGCAGACTCACCCCAAAGGCTCGGCTGCGCAGGATCACAGCGCACGACGTACGTGCATTTTCATGTGTTTCTGTCAATTTCAGTGTTATTGGGCCCAAAGTAATGGCTTTTCATCAGAACCAATGCAGACTCACCCCAAAGGCTCGGCTGCGCAGGGTCACGGCGCACGCCATACATGCATTTTCATGTGTTTCTGTCAATTTCATTGTTATTGGGCCCAAACTAGTGGCTTTTCATCAGAACCGATGCAGACTCACCCAAAAGGCTCGGCTGCGCTGGCAGGGTCACGACGCACGCCGTACATGCATTTTCATGTGTTTCTCTCAATTTCAGTGTTATTGGGCCCAAACTAGTGGCTTTTCATCAGAACCGATGCAGACTCACCCAAAAGGCTCGGCTGCGCTGGCAGGGTCACGGCGCACGCCGTACATGCATTTTCATGTGTTTCTCTCAGTTTCAGTGTTATTGGGCCCAAACCAGTCGCTTTTCATCAGAACCGATGCAGACTCACCCAAAAGGCTCGGCTGCGCTGGCAGGGTCACGGCGCACACCGTACATGCATTTTCATGTGTTTCTGTCAATTTCAGTGTTATTGGGCCCAAACCAGTCGCTTTTCATCAGAACCGATGCAGACTCACCCAACAGGCTCGGCTCACTGGCAGGATCACGGCGCACGCCGTACATGCATTTTCATGTGTTTCTATCAATTTCAGTGTTATTGGGCCCAAACTAGTGGCTTTTCATCAGAACCGATGCAGACTCACCCCAAAGGCTCGGCTGCGCAGGATCACGGCGCACGACGTACGTGCATTTTCATGTGTTTCTGTCAATTTCAGTGTTATTGGGCCCAAACTAATGGCTTTTCATCAGAACCGATGCAGACTCACCCCAAAGGCTCGGCTGCGCTGGCAGGGTCACGGCGCACGCTGTACATGCATTTTCATGTGTTTCTGTCAATTTCAGTGTTATTGGGCCCAAACTAGTGGCTTTTCATCAGAACCGATGCAGACTCACCCAAAAGGCTCGGCTGCGCTGGCAGGGTCACGACGCACGCCTTACATGCATTTTATTGTGTTTCTGTCAATTTCAGTGTTATTGGGCCCAAACTAGTGGCTTTTCATCAGAACCGATGCAGACTCACCCAAAAGGCTCGGCTGCGCTGGCAGGGTCACGGCGCACGCCGTACATGCATTTTCATGTGTTTCTCTCAATTTCAGTGTTATTGGGCCCAAACTAGTGGCTTTTCATCAGAACCGATGCAGACTCACCCAAAAGGCTCGGCTGCGCTGGCAGGGTCACGGCGTACGCCGTACATGCATTTTCATGTGTTTCTCTCAGTTTCAGTGTTATTGGGCCCAAACTAGTGGCTTTTCATCAGAACCGATGCAGACTCACGCAAAAGGCTCGGCTGCGCTGGCAGGGTCACGGCGCACGCCGTACATGCATTTTCATGTGTTTCTATCAATTTCAGTGTTATTGGGCCCAAACTAGTGGCTTTTCATCAGAACCGATGCAGACTCACCCCAAAGGCTCGGCTGCGCAGGATCACGGCGCACGACGTACGTGCATTTTCATGTGTTTCTCTCAATTTCAGTGTTATTGGGCCCAAACTACTCGCTTTTCATCAGAACCGATGCAGACTCACCCTATAGGCTCGGCTGCACCGGCAGGGTCACGGCGCACACCGTACATGCATTTTCATGTGTTTCTGTCAATTTCAGTATTATTGGGCCCAAACCAGTCGCTTTTCATCAGAACCGATGCAGACTCACCCTATAGGCTCGGCTGCGCTGGCAGGGTCACGGCGCACGCCGTACATGCATTTTCATGTGTTTCTCTCAATTTCAGTGTTATTGGGCCCAAACTAGTGGCTTCTCATCAGAACCGATGCAGACTCACCCAACAGTCTCGGCTGCGCTGGCAGGGTCACGGCGCATGCCGTACATGCATTTTCATGTGTTTCTGTCAATTTCAGTGTTATTGGGCCCAAACTAGTGGCTTTTCATCAGAACCGATGCAGACTCACCCTAAAGCCTCGGCTGCGCTGGCAGGGTCACGGCGCATGCCGTGCATGTATTTTCATGTGTTTCTGTCAATTTCAGTGTTATTGGGCCTAAACTAGTGGCTTTTCATCAGAACCGATGCAGACTCACCCAAAAGGCTCGGCTGCGCTGGCAGGGTCACGGCGCAAGCCGTACATGCATTTTATTGTGTTTCTGTCAATTTCAGTGTTATTGGGCCCAAACTAGTGGCTTTTCATCAGAACCCATGCAGACTCACCCAAAAGGCTCGGCTACGCTGGCAGGGTCACGGCGCACGCCGTACATGCATTTTCATGTGTTTCTATCAATTTCAGTGTTATTGGGCCCAAACTAGTGGCTTTTCATCAGAACCGATGCAGACTCACCCCAAAGGCTCGGCTGCGCAGGATCACGGCGCACGACGTACGTGCATTTTCATGTGTTTCTGTCAATTTCAGTGTTATTGGGCCCAAACTAGTGGCTTTTCATCAGAACCGATGCAGACTCATCCCAAAGGCTCGGCTGCGCAGGGTCACGGCGCACGCCATACATGCATTTTCAAGTGTTTCTGTCAATTTCAGTGTTATTGGGCCCAAACTAGTGTCTTTTCATCAGAACCGATGCAGACTCACCCAAAAGGCTCGGCTGCGCTGGCAGGGTCACGACGCATGCCGTACATGCATTTTATTGTGTTTCTGTCAATTTCAGTGTTATTGGGCCCAATCTAGTCGCTTTTCATCAGAACCGATGCAGACTCACACCTAATGCTCGGTTCTTCTAGCAGAGTGAAGGCACACACAGAATATGCATTTTCATGTGTTTCTCTCAGTTTCAGTGTTATTGGGCCCAAACTAGTGGCTTTTCATCAGAACCGATGCAGACTCACCCAAAAGGCTCGGCTGCGCTGGTAGGGTCACGGCGCACACCGTACATGCAGTTTCATGTGTTATGATGAAAAGCCACTGGTTTGGGCCCAATAACACTGAAATTGACAGAAACACATGAAAATGCACGTACGTCGTGCGCCGTGATCCTGCGCAGCCGAGACTTTGGGGTGAGTCTGCATCGGTTCTGATGAAAAGCCACTAGTTTGGGCCCAATAACACTGAAATTGACAGAAACACATGAAAATGCATGTACGGTGTGCGCCGTGACTCTGCCAGCGAAGCCGAGCCTTTTGGGTGAGTCTGCATCGGTTCTGATGAAAAGCCACTAGTTTGGGCCCAATAACACTGAAATTGACAGAAACACATGAAAATGCATGTACGGTGTGCGCCGTTACTCTGCCAGCGCAGCCGAGCGTTTTGGGTGAGTCTGCATCGGTTCTGATGAAAAGCCACTAGTTTGGGCCCAATAACACTGAAATTGACAGAAACACATGAAAATGCATGTACGGTGTGCGCCGTGACGCTGCCAGCGCAGCCGAGCGTTTTGGGTGAGTCTGCATCGGTTCTGATGAAAAGCCACTAGTTTGGGCCCAATAACACTGAAATTGACAGAAACACATGAAAATGCATGTACGGTGTGCGCCGCGACTCTGCCAGTGCAGCCGAGCCTTTTGGGTGAGTCTGCATCGGTTCTGATGAAAAGCCACTAGTTTGGGCCCAATAACACTGAAATTGACAGAAACACATGAAAATGCATGTACGGTGTGCGCCGTTACTCTGCCAGCGCAGCCAAGCGTTTTGGGTGAGTCTGCATCGGTTCTGATGAAAAGCGAGTAGTTTGGGCCCAATAACACTGAAATTGACAGAAACTCATTTAAATGCATGTACGGTGTGCGCCGTTACTCTGCCAGCGCAGCCGAGCCTTTTGGGTGAGATTGCAGCGGTTCTGATGAAAAGCGACTAGATTGGGCCCAATAACACTGAAATTGACAGAAACACATGAAAAAGCATGTACGGTGTGCGCCGTGACTCTGCCAGCGCAGCCGAGCCTTTTGGGTGAGTCTTCATCGGTTCTGATGAAAAGCGACAAGTTTGGGCCCAATAATACTGAAATTGAGAGAAACACATGAAAATGCGTGTACGTTGTTTACCGTTACTCTGCCAGCGCAGCCGAGCGTTTTGGGTGAGTCTGCATCGGTTCTGATGAAAAGCCACTAGTTTGGGCCCAATAACACTGAAATTGAGAGAAACACATGAAAATGCATGTACGGTGTGCGCCGTTACTCTGCCAGCGCAGCCGAGCGTTTTGGGTGAGTCTGCATCGGTTCTGATGAAAAGCCACTAGTTTGGGCCCAATAACACTGAAATTGACAGAAACTCATGAAAATGCATGTACGGTGTGCGCCGTTACTCTGCCAGCGCAGCCGAGCCTTTTGGGTGAGTTTGCAGCGGTTCTGATGAAAAGCGACTAGATTGGGCCCAATAACACTGAAATTGACAGAAACACATGAAAATGCATGTACGGTGTGCGCCGCGACTCTGCCAGCACAGCCGAGCCTTTTGGGTGAGTCTGCATCGGTTCTGATGAAAAGCGAGTAGTTTGGGCCCAATAACACTGAAATTGACAGAAACACATGAAAATGCATGTACGGTGTGCGCCGTTACTCTGCCAGCGCAGCCGAGCGTTTTGGGTGAGTCTGCATCGGTTCTGATGAAAAGCCACTAGTTTGGGCCCAATAACACTGAAATTGAGAGAAACACATGAAAATGCATGTACGGTGTGCGCCGGGACTCTGCCAGCGCAGCCGAGCCTTTTGGGTGAGTCTGCATCGGTTCTGATGAAAAGCCACTAGTTTGGGCCCAATAACACTGAAATTGACAGAAACACATGAAAATGCATGTACGGTGTGCACCGTTACTCTGCCAGCGCAGCCGAGCATTTTGGGTGAGTCTGCATCGGTTCTGATGAAAAGCGAGTAGTTTGGGCCCAATAACACTGAAATTGACAGAAACTCATGAAAATGCATGTACGGTGTGCGCTGTTACTCTGCCAGCGCAGCCGAGCCTTTTTGGGTGAGTTTGCAGCGGTTCTGATGAAAAGCGACTAGATTGGGCCCAATAACACTGAAATTGACAGAAACACATGAAAATGCATGTACGGTGTGCGCCGTTACTCTGCCAGCGCAGCCGAGCCTTTTGGGTGAGTTTGCAGCGGTTCTGATGAAAAGCGACTAGATTGGGCCCAATAACACTGAAATTGAGAGAAACACATGAAAATGCATGTACGGTGTGCGCCGTTACTCTGCCAGCGCAGCCGAGTGTTTTGGGTGAGTCTGCATCGGTTCTGATGAAAAGCCACTAGTTTGGGCCCAATAACACTGAAATTGACAGAAACACATGAAAATGCATGTACGGTGTGCGCCGTTACTCTGCCAGCGCAGCCGAGCGTTTTGGGTGAGTCTGCATCGGTTCTGATGAAAAGCCACTAGTTTGGGCCCAATAACACTGAAATTGAGAGAAACACATGAAAATGCATGTACGGTGTGCGCCGCGACTCTGCCAGCGCAGCCGAGCCTTTTGGGTGAGTCTGCATCGGTTCTGATGAAAAGCGAGTAGTTTGGGCCCAATAACACTGAAATTGAGAGAAACACATGAAAATGCATGTACGGTGTGCGCCGTTACTCTGCCAGCGCAGCCGAGCGTTTTGGGTGAGTCTGCATCGGTTCTGATGAAAAGCGAGTAGTTTGGGCCCAATAACACTGAAATTGACAGAAACTCATGAAAATGCATGTACGGTGTGCGCCGTTACTCTGCCAGCGCAGCCGAGTCTTTTGGGTGAGTTTGCAGCGGTTCTGATGAAAAGCGACTAGATTGGGCCCAATAACACTGAAATTGACAGAAACACATGAAAATGCATGTACGGTGTGCGCCGTGACTCTGCCAGCGCAGCCGAGCCTTTTGGGTGAGTCTGCATCGGTTCTGATGAAAAGCGACCAGATTGGGCCCAATAACACTGAAATTGACAGAAACACATGAAAATGCATGTACGGTGTGCGCCGCGACTCTGCCAGCACAGCCGAGCCTTTTGGGTGAGTCTGCATCGGTTCTGATGAAAAGCGACTAGTTTGGGCCCAATAACACTGAAATTGACAGAAACACATGAAAATGCATGTACGGTGTGCGCCGTTACTCTGCCAGCGCAGCCGAGCCTTTTGGGTGAGTCTGCATCGGTTCTGATGAAAAGCCACTAGTTTGGGCCCAATAACACTGAAATTGAGAGAAACACATGAAAATGCATGTACGGTGTGCGCCGTTACTCTGCCAGCGCAGCCGAGCGTTTTGGGTGAGTCTGCATCGGTTCTGATGAAAAGCGAGTAGTTTGGGCCCAATAACACTGAAATTGACAGAAACACATGAAAATGCATGTACGGTGTGCTGTTCCTCTGCCAGCGCAGCCGAGCGTTTTGGGTGAGTCTGCATCGGTTCTGATGAAAAGCCACTAGTTTGGGCCCAATAACACTGAAATTGAGAGAAACACATGAAAATGCATGTACGGTGTGCGCCGGGACTCTGCCAGCGCAGCCGAGTGTTTTGGGTGAGTCTGCATCGGTTCTGATGAAAAGCGAGTAGTTTGGGCCCAATAACACTGAAATTGAGAGAAACACATGAAAATGCATGTACGGTGTGCGCCGTTACTCTGCCAGCGCAGCCGAGCGTTTTGGGTGAGTCTGCATCGGTTCTGATGAAAAACCACTAGTTTGGGCCCAATAACACTGAAATTGACAGAAACACATGAAAATGCATGTACGGTGTGCGCCGGGACTCTGCCAGCGCAGCCGAGCCATTTGGGTGAGTCTGCATCGGTTCTGATGAAAAGCGAGTAGTTTGGGCCCAATAACACTGAAATTGACAGAAACTCATTTAAATGCATGTACGGTGTGCGCCGTTACTCTGCCAGCGCAGCCGAGCCTTTTGGGTGAGTCTGCATCGGTTCTGATGAAAAGCCACTAGTTTGGGCCCAATAACACTGAAATTGAGAGAAACACATGAAAATGCATGTACGGTGTGCGCCGTTACTCTGCCAGCGCAGCCGAGCCTTTTGGGTGAGTTTGCAGCGGTTCTGATGAAAAGCGACTAGATTGGGCCCAATAACACTGAAATTGACAGAAACACATGAAAATGCATGTACAGTGTGCGCCGCAACTCTGCCAGCACAGCCGAGCCTTTTGGGTGAGTCTGCATCGGTTCTGATGAAAAGTGACTAGATTGGGCCCAATAACACTGAAATTGACAGAAACACATGAAAATGCATGTACGGTGTGCGCCGTTACTCTGCCAGCGCAGCCGAGCGTTTTGGGTGAGTCTGCATCGGTTCTGATGAAAAGCCACTAGTTTGGGCCCAATAACACTGAAATTGACAGAAACACATGAAAATGCATGTACGGTGTGCGCCGTTACTCTGCCAGCGCAGCCGAGCGTTTTGGGTGAGTCTGCATCGGTTCTGATGAAAAGCCACTAGTTTGGGCCCAATAACACTGAAATTGACAGAAACACATGAAAATGCATGTACGGTGTGCGCCGGGACTCTGCCAGCGCAGCCGAGCGTTTTGGGTGAGTCTGCATCGGTTCTGATGAAAAGCCACTAGTTTGGGCCCAATAACACTGAAATTGAGAGAAACACATGAAAATGCATGTACGGTGTGCGCCGTTACTCTGCCAGCGCAGCCAAGCGTTTTGGGTGAGTCTGCATCGGTTCTGATGAAAAGCCACTAGTTTGGGCCCAATAACACTGAAATTGAGAGAAACACATGAAAATGCATGTACGGTGTGCGCCGTTACTCTGCCAGCGCAGCCGAGCCTTTTGGGTGAGTTTGCAGCGGTTCTGATGAAAAGCGACTAGATTGGGCCCAATAACACTGAAATTGACAGAAACACATGAAAATGCATGTACAGTGTGCGCCGCAACTCTGCCAGCACAGCCGAGCCTTTTGGGTGAGTCTGCATCGGTTCTGATGAAAAGTGACTAGATTGGGCCCAATAACACTGAAATTGACAGAAACACATGAAAATGCATGTACGGTGTGCGCCGTTACTCTGCCAGCGCAGCCGAGCGTCTTGGGTGAGTCTGCATCGGTTCTGATGAAAAGCCACTAGTTTGGGCCCAATAACACTGAAATTGACAGAAACACATGAAAATGCATGTACGGTGTGCGCCGTTACTCTGCCAGCGCAGCCGAGCGTTTTGGGTGAGTCTGCATCGGTTCTGATGAAAAGCCACTAGTTTGGGCCCAATAACACTGAAATTGACAGAAACACATGAAAATGCATGTACGGTGTGCGCCGGGACTCTGCCAGCGCAGCCGAGCCTTTTGGGTGAGTCTGCATCGGTTCTGATGAAAAGCGAGTAGTTTGGGCCCAATAACACTGAAATTGACAGAAACTCATGAAAATGCATGTACGGTGTGCGTCGTTACTCTGCCAGCGCAGCCGAGCCTTTTGGGTGAGTCTGCATCGGTTCTGATGAAAAGCGAGTAGTTTGGGCCCAATAACACTGAAATTGAGAGAAACACATGAAAATGCATGTACGGTGCGCGCCGTTACTCTGCCAGCGCAGCCGAGCCTTTTGGGTGAGTCTGCATCGGTTCTGATGAAAAGCGACTAGTTTGGGCCCAATAACACTGAAATTGACAGAAACACATGAAAATGCATGTACGGTGTGCGCCGTTACTCTGCCAGCGCAGCCGAGCCTTTTGGGTGAGTCTGCATCGGTTCTGATGAAAAGCGACTAGTTTGGGCCCAATAACACTGAAATTGAGAGAAACACATGAAAATGCATGTACGGTGTGCGCCGTTACTCTGCCAGCGCAGCCGAGCGTTTTGGGTGAGTCTGCATCGGTTCTGATGAAAAGCGAGTAGTTTGGGCCCAATAACACTGAAATTGAGAGAAACACATGAAAATGCATGTACGGTGTGCGCCGTTACTCTGCCAGCGCAGCCGAGCGTTTTGGGTGAGTCTGCATCGGTTCTGATGAAAAGCCACTAGTTTGGGCCCAATAACACTGAAATTGACAGAAACACATGAAAATGCATGTACGGTGTACGCCGTTACTCTGCCAGCGCAGCCGAGCGTTTTGGGTGAGTCTGCATCGGTTCTGATGAAAAGCCACTAGTTTGGGCCCAATAACACTGAAATTGACAGAAACACATGAAAATGCATGTACGGTGTGCGCCGTTACTCTGCCAGCGCAGCCGAGCGTTTTGGGTGAGTCTGCATCGGTTCTGATGAAAAGCGAGTAGTTTGGGCCCAATAACACTGAAATTGACAGAAACTCATGAAAATGCATGTACGGTGTGCGCCGTTACTCTGCCAGCGCAGCCGAGCCTTTTGGGTGAGTTTGCAGCGGTTCTGATGAAAAGCGACTAGATTGGGCCCAATAACACTGAAATTGACAGAAACACATGAAAATGCATGTACGGTGTGCGCCGTGACTCTGCCAGCGCAGCCGAGCCTTTTGGGTGAGTCTGCATCGGTTCTGATGAAAAGCCACTAGTTTGGGCCCAATAACACTGAAATTGAGAGAAACACATGAAAATGCATGTACGGTGTGCGCCGTTACTCTGCCAGCGCAGCCGAGCGTTTTGGGTGAGTCTGCATCGGTTCTGATGAAAAGCGAGTAGTTTGGGCCCAATAACACTGAAATTGAGAGAAACACATGAAAATGCATGTACGGTGTGCTGTTACTCTGCCAGCGCAGCCGAGCGTTTTGGGTGAGTCTGCATCGGTTCTGATGAAAAGCGACCAGATTGGGCCCAATAACACTGAAATTGACAGAAACACATGAAAATGCATGTACGGTGTGCGCCGCGACTCTGCCAGCGCAGCCGAGCCTTTTGGGTGAGTCTGCATCGGTTCTGATGAAAAGCGACTAGTTTGGGCCCAATAACACTGAAATTGAGAGAAACACATGAAAATGCATGTACGGTGTGCGCCGTTACTCTGCCAGCGCAGCCGAGCGTTTTGGGTGAGTCTGCATCGGTTCTGATGAAAAGCCACTAGTTTGGGCCCAATAACACTGAAATTGACAGAAACACATGAAAATGCATGTACGGTGTGCGCCGTGACTCTGCCAGCGCAGCCGAGCCTTTTGGGTGAGTCTGCATCGGTTCTGATGAAAAGCGAGTAGTTTGGGCCCAATAACACTGAAATTGAGAGAAACACATGAAAATGCATGTACGGTGTGCGCCGTTACTCTGCCAGCGCAGCCGAGCGTTTTGGGTGAGTCTGCATCGGTTCTGATGAAAAACCACTAGTTTGGGCCCAATAACACTGAAATTGACAGAAACACATGAAAATGCATGTACGGTGTGCGCCGGGACTCTGCCAGCGCAGCCGAGCCTTTTGGGTGAGTCTGCATCGGTTCTGATGAAAAGCGAGTAGTTTGGGCCCAATAACACTGAAATTGACAGAAACTCATTTAAATGCATGTACGGTGTGCGCCGTTACTCTGCCAGCGCAGCCGAGCCTTTTGGGTGAGT
>NW_025335240.1:0-46436 GCF_914725855.1 Thunnus albacares
GTTTGGGCCCAATAACACTGAAATTGACAGAAACACATGAAAATGCATGTACGGCGTGCGCCGTGACCCTGCCAGCGCAGCCGAGCCTTTAGGGTGAATCTGCATCGGTTCTGATGAAAAGCCACTAGTTTGGCCCCAAAAACACTGAAATTGACAGAAACACATGAAAATGCATGTACGGCGTGCGCCGTGACCCTGCCAGCGCAGCCGAGCATTTTGGGTGAGTCTGCATCGGTTCTGATGAAAAGCGACTGGTTTGGGCCCAATAACACTGAAATTGACAGAAACACATGAAAATGCATGTACGGCGTGCGCCGTGACCCTGCCAGCGCAGCCGAGCCTTTTGGGTGAGTCTGCATCGGTTCTGATGAAAAGCCACTAGTTTGGGCCCAATAACACTGAAATTGACAGAAACACATGAAAATGCATGTACGGCGTGCGCCGTGACCCTGCCAGCGCAGTCGAGCCTTTTGGGTGAGTCTGCATCGGTTCTGATGAAAAGCGACTGATTTGGGCCCAATAACACTGAAATTGACAAAAACACATGAAAATGCATGTACGGCGTGCGCCGTGACCCTGCCAGCGCAGCCGAGCCTTTTGGGTGAGTCTGCATCGGTTCTGATGAAAAGCCACTAGTTTGGGCCCAATAACACTGAAATTGACAGAAACACATGAAAATGCATGTACGGCTTGCGCCGTGACCCTGCCAGCGCAGCCGAGCCTTTTGGGTGAGTCTGCATCGGTTCTGATGAAAAGCCACTAGTTTAGGCCCAATATTGACAGAAACACATGAAAATACATTGTAAGGCGTGCGCCGTGACCCTGCCAGCGCAGCCGAGCCTTTTGGGTGAGGTCTGCATCGGTTCTGATGAAAAGCCACTAGTTTGGGCCCAATAACACTGAAATTGACAGAAACACATGAAAATACATGTACGGCGTGCGCCGTGACCCTGCCAAGCGCAGCCGAGCCTTTGGGGTTGAGTCTGCATCGGTTCTGATGAAAAGCCACTAGTTTGGGCCCCAATAACACTGAAATTGACAGAAACACATGAAAATACCATGTACGGCGTTGCGCCGTGACCCTGCCAGCGCAGCCGAGCCTTTTGGGTGAGTCTGCATCGGTTTCTGATGGAAAAGCCACTAGTTTGGGCCCAATAACACTGAAATTGACAGAAACACATGAAAATGCATGTACGGCGTGCGCCGTGACCCTGCCAGCGCAGCCGAGCCTTTTGGGTGAGTCTGCATCGGTTCTGATGAAAAGCCACTAGTTTGGGCCCAATAACACTGAAATTGACAAAAACACATGAAAATGCATGTACGGCGTGCGCCGTGACCCTGCCAGCGCAGCCGAGCCTTTTGGGTGAGTCTGCATCGGTTCTGATGAAAAGCCACTAGTTTGGGCCCAATAACACTGAAATTGACAGAAACACATGAAAATGCATGTACGGCTTGCGCCGTGACCCTGCCAGCGCAGCCGAGCCTTTTGGGTGAGTCTGCATCGGTTCTGATGAAAAGCCACTAGTTTAGGCCCAATAACACTGAAATTGACAGAAACACATGAAAATACATGTAAGGCGTGCGCCGTGACCCTGCCAGCGCAGCCGAGCCTTTTGGGTGAGTCTGCATCGGTTCTGATGAAAAGCCACTAGTTTGGGCCCAATAACACTGAAATTGACAGAAACACATGAAAATACATGTACGGCGTGCGCCGTGACCCTGCCAGCGCAGCCGAGCCTTTTGGGTGAGTCTGCATCGGTTCTGATGAAAAGCCACTAGTTTGGGCCCAATAACACTGAAATTGACAGAAACACATGAAAAATGCATGTACGGCGTGCGCCGTGACCCTGCCAGCGCAGCCGAGCCTTTTGGGTGAGTCTGCATCGGTTCTGATGAAAAGCCACTAGTTTGGGCCCAATAACACTGAAATTGACAGAAACACATGAAAATGCATGTACGGTGTGCGCCGTGACCCTGCCAGCGCAGCCGAGCCTTTTGGGTGAGTCTGCATCGGTTCTGATGAAAAGCCACTAGTTTGGGCCCAAAAACACTGAAATTGACAGAAACACATGAAAATGCATGTACGGTGTGCGCCGTGACCCTGCCAGCGCAGCCGAGCCTTTAGGGTGAATCTGCATCGGTTCTGATGAAAAGCCACTAGTTTGGCCCCAAAAACACTGAAATTGACAGAACCACATGAAAATGCATGTACGGCGTGCGCCGTGACCCTGCCAGCGCAGCCGAGCCTTTTGGGTGAGTCTGCATCGGTTCTGATGAAAAGCCACTAGTTTGGGCCCAATAACACCGAAATTGACAGAAACACATGAAAATGCATGTACGGCGTGCGCCGTGACCCTGCCAGCGCAGCCGAGCCTTTTGGGTGAGTCTGCATCGGTTCTGATGAAAAGTGACTGGTTTGGGCCCAATAACACTGAAATTGACAGAAACACATGAAAATGCATGTACGGTGTGCGCCGTTACTCTGCCAGTGCAGCCGAGCCTTTTGGGTGAGTCTGCATCGGTTCTGATGAAAAGCGACTGGTTTGGGCCCAATAACACTGAAATTGACAGAAACACATGAAAATGCATGTACGGCGTGCGCCGTGACCCTGCCAGCACAGCCGAGCCTTATGGGTGAGTCTGCATGGGTTCTGATGAAAAGCCACTAGTTTGGGCCCAATAACACTGAAATTGACAGAAACACATGAAAATGCATGTACGGCGTGCGCCGTGATCCTGCGCAGCCGAGCCTTTGGGGTGAGTCTGCATCGGTTCTGATGAAAAGCCACTAGTTTGGGCCCAATAACACTGAAATTGACAAAAACACATGAAAATGCATGTACGGCGTGCGCCATGACCCTGCGCAGCTGAGCCTTTTGGGTGAGTCTGCATCGGTTCTGATGAAAAGCCACTAGTTTGGGCCCAATAACACTGAAATTGACAGAAACACATGAAAATGCATGTACGGCGTGCGCCGTGACCCTACCAGCGCAGCCGAGCCTTTTGGGTGAGTCTGCATCGGTTCTGATGAAAAGCCACTAGTTTGGGCCCAATAACACTGAAATTGACAGAAACACATGAAAATGCATGTACGGCGTGCGCCGTGACCCTGCCAGCGCAGCCGAGCCTTATGGGTGAGTCTGCATGGGTTCTGATGAAAAGCCACTAGTTTGGGCCCAATAACACTGAAATTGACAAAAACACATGAAAATGCATGTACGGCGTGCGCCGTGATCCTGCGCAGCCGAGTCTTTGGGGCGAGTCTGCATCGGTTCTGATGAAAAGCCACTAGTTTGGGCCCAATAACACTGAAATTGACAGAAACACATGAAAATGCATGTACGGCGTGCGCCGTGACCCTGCCAGTGCAGCCGAGCCTTTTGGGTGAGTCTGCATCGGTTCTGATGAAAAGCGACTGGTTTGGGCCCAATAACACTGAAATTGACAGAAACACATGAAAATGCATGTACGGCGTGCGCCGTGACCCTGCCAGCACAGCCGAGCCTTATGGGTGAGTCTGCATGGGTTCTGATGAAAAGCCACTAGTTTGGGCCCAATAACACTGAAATTGACAGAAACACATGAAAATGCATGTACGGCGTGCACCGTGATCCTGCGCAGCCGAGCCTTTGGGGTGAGTCTGCATCGGTTCTGATGAAAAGCCACTAGTTTGGGCCCAATAACACTGAAATTGACAGAAACACATGAAAATGCATGTACGGCGTGCGCCGTGACCCTACCAGCGCAGCCGAGCCTTTTGGGTGAGTCTGCATCGGTTCTGATGAAAAGCCACTAGTTTGGGCCCAATAACACTGAAATTGACAGAAACACATGAAAATGCATGTACGGCGTGCGCCGTGACCCTGCCAGCGCAGCCGAGCCTTTTGGGTGAGTCTGCATCGGTTCTGATGAAAAGCGACTGGTTTGGGCCCAATAACACTGAAATTGACAAAAACACATGAAAATGCATGTACGGCGTGCGCCGTGATCCTGCGCAGCCGAGCCTTTGGGGTGAGTCTGCATCGGTTCTGATGAAAAGCGACTGGTTTGGGCCCAATAACACTGAAATTGACAGAAACACATGAAAATGCATGTACGGTGTGCGCCGTGACCCTGCCAGCGCAGCCGAGCCTTTTGGGTGAGTCTGCATCGGTTCTGATGAAAAGCCACTAGTTTGGGCCCAATAACACTGAAATTGACAGAAACACATGAAAATGCATGTACGGTGTGCGCCGTGACCCTGCCAGCGCAGCCGAGCCTTTTGGGTGAGTCTGCATCGGTTCTGATGAAAAGCCACTAGTTTGGGCCCAATAACACTGAAATTGACAGAAACACATGAAAATGCATGTACGGTGTGCGCCGTGACCCTGCCAGCGCAGCCGAGCGTTTTGGGTGAGTCTGCATCGGTTCTGATGAAAAGCCACTAGTTTGGGCCCAATAACACTGAAATTGACAGAAACACATGAAAATGCATGTACGGTGTGCGCCGTGACCCTGCCAGCGCAGCCGAGCCTTTTGGGTGAGTCTGCATCGGTTCTGATGAAAAGCCACTAGTTTGGGCCCAATAACACTGAAATTGACAGAAACACATGAAAATGCATGTACGGCGTGCGCCGTGACCCTGCCAGCGTAGCTGAGCCTTTTGGGTGAGTCTGCATCGGTTCTGATGAAAAGCCACTAGTTTGGGCCCAATAACACTGAAATTGACAAAAACACATGAAAATGCATGTACGGCATGCGCCGTGACCCTGCGCAGCCGAGCCTTTTGGGTGAGTCTGCATCGGTTCTGATGAAAAGCCACTAGTTTGGGCCCAATAACACTGAAATTGACAGAAACACATGAAAATGCATGTACGGCGTGCGCCGTGATCCTGCGCAGCCGAGCCTTTGGGGTGAGTCTGCATCGGTTCTGATGAAAAGCCACTAGTTTGGGCCCAATAACACTGAAATTGACAAAAACACATGAAAATGCATGTACGGCGTGCGCCGTGACCCTGCGCAGCCGAGCCTTTTGGGTGAGTCTGCATCGGTTCTGATGAAAAGCCACTAGTTTGGGCCCAATAACACTGAAATTGACAGAAACACATGAAAATGCATGTACGGCGTGCGCCGTGACCCTGCCAGCGCAGCCGAGCCTTTCGGGTGAGTCTGCATCGGTTCTGATGAAAAGCCACTAGTTTGGGCCCAATAACACTGAAATTGACAGAAACACATGAAAATGCATGTACGGCGTGCGCCGTGACCCTGCGCAGCCGAGCCTTTTGGGTGAGTCTGCATCGGTTCTGATGAAAAGCCACTAGTTTGGGCCCAATAACATTGAAATTGACAGAAACACATGAAAATGCATGTACGGCGTGCGCCGTGACCCTGCGCAGCCGAGCCTTTTGGGTGAGTCTGCATCGGTTCTGATGAAAAGCCACTAGTTTGGGCCCAATAACACTGAAATTGACAGAAACACATGAAAATGCATGTACGGCGTGCGCCGTGACCCTGCCAGCACAGCCGAGCCTTATGGGTGAGTCTGCATGGGTTCTGATGAAAAGCCACTAGTTTGGGCCCAATAACACTGAAATTGACAGAAACACATGAAAATGCATGTACGGCGTGCACCGTGATCCTGCGCAGCCGAGTCTTTGGGGTGAGTCTGCATCGGTTCTGATGAAAAGCCACTAGTTTGGGCCCAATAACACTGAAATTGACAGAAACACATGAAAATGCATGTACGGCGTGCGCCGTGACCCTGCCAGCGCAGCCGAGCCTTTTGGGTGAGTCTGCATCGGTTCTGATGAAAAGCCACTAGTTTGGGCCCAATAACACTGAAATTGACAGAAACACATGAAAATGCATGTACGGCGTGCGCCGTGACCCTGCGCAGCCGAGCCTTTGGGGTGAGTCTGCATCGGTTCTGATGAAAAGCCGCTAGTTTGGGCCCAATAACACTGAAATTGACAGAAACACATGAAAATGCATGTACGGCGTGCGCCGTGATCCTGAGCAGCCGAGCCTTTGGGGTGAGTCTGCATGGGTTCTGATGAAAAGCCACTAGTTTGGGCCCAATAACACTGAAATTGACAGAAACACATGAAAATGCATGTACGGTGTGCGCCGTGACCCTGCCAGCGCAGCCGAGCCTTTTGGGTGAGTCTGCATCGGTTCTGATGAAAAGCCACTAGTTTGGGCCCAATAACACTGAAATTGACAGAAACACATGAAAATGCATGTACGGTGTGCGCCGTGACCCTGCCAGCGCAGCCGAGCCTTTTGGGTGAGTCTGCATCGGTTCTGATGAAAAGCCACTAGTTTGGGCCCAATAACACTGAAATTGACAGAAACACATGAAAATGCATGTACGGTGTGCGCCGTGACCCTGCCAGCGCAGCCGAGCCTTTTGGGTGAGTCTGCATCGGTTCTGATGAAAAGCCACTAGTTTGGGCCCAATAACACTGAAATTGACAGAAACACATGAAAATGCATGTACGGCGTGCGCCGTGACCCTGCCAGCGCAGCCGAGCCTTTTGGGTGAGTCTGCATCGGTTCTGATGAAAAGCGACTGGTTTGGGCCCAATAACACTGAAATTGACAGAAACACATGAAAATGCATGTACGGCGTGCGCCGTGATCCTGCGCAGCCGAGCCTTTTGGGTGAGTCTGCATCGGTTCTGATGAAAAGCCACTAGTTTGGGCCCAATAACACTGAAATTGACAGAAACACATGAAAATGCATGTACGGCGTGCGCCGTGACCCTGCCAGCGCAGCCGAGCCTTTGGGGTGAGTCTGCATCGGTTCTGATGAAAAGCCACTAGTTTGGGCCCAATAACACTGAAATTGACAGAAACACATGAAAATGCATGTACGGCGTGCGCCGTGACCCTGCCAGCGCAGCCGAGCCTTTTGGGTGAGTCTGCATCGGTTCTGATGAAAAGCCACTAGTTTGGGCCCAATAACACTGAAATTGATAGAAACACATGAAAATGCATGTACGGCGTGCGCCGTGACCCTGCGCAGCCGAGCCTTTGGGGTGAGTCTGCATCGGTTCTGATGAAAAGCCACTAGTTTGGGCCCAAAAACACTGAAATTGACAGAAACACATGAAAATTCATGTACGGCGTGCGCCGTGACCCTGCCAGCGCAGCCGAGCCTTTTGGGTGAGTCTGCATCGGTTCTGATGAAAAGCGACTGGTTTGGGCCCAATAACACTGAAATTGACAGAAACACATGAAAATGCATGTACGGCGTGCGCCGTGACCCTGCCAGCGCAGCCGAGCCTTTTCGGTGAGTCTGCATCGGTTCTGATGAAAAGCCACTAGTTTGGGCCCAATAACACTGAAATTGACAGAAACACATGAAAATGCATGTACGGCGTGCACCGTGACCCTGCCAGCGCAGCCGAGCCTTTTGGGTGAGTCTGAATCGGTTCTGATGAAAAGCCACTAGTTTGGGCCCAATAACACTGAAATTGACAGAAACACATGAAAATGCATGTACGGCGTGCGCCGTGACCCTGCCAGCGCAGCCGAGCCTTTTGGGTGAGTCTGCATCGGTTCTGATGAAAAGCCACTAGTTTGGGCCCAATAACACTGAAATTGACAAAAACACATGAAAATGCATGTACGGCGTGCGCCGTGATCCTGCGCAGCCGAGCCTTTGGGGTGAGTCTGCATCGGTTCTGATGAAAAGCCACTAGTTTGGGCCCAATAACACTGAAATTGACAAAAACACATGAAAATGCATGTACGGCGTGCGCCGTGACCCTGCGCAGCCGAGCCTTTTGGGTGAGTCTGCATCGGTTCTGATGAAAAGCCACTAGTTTGGGCCCAATAACACTGAAATTGACAGAAACACATGAAAATGCATGTACGGCGTGCGCCGTGACCCTGCCAGCGCAGCCGAGCCTTTTGGGTGAGTCTGCATCGGTTCTGATGAAAAGCCACTAGTTTGGGCCCAAAAACACTGAAATTGACAGAAACACATGAAAATGCATGTACGGCGTGCGCCGAGACCCTGCCAGCGCAGCCGAGCCTTTTGGGTGAGTCTGCATCGGTTCTGATGAAAAGCCACTAGTTTGGGCCCAATAACACTGAAATTGACAGAAACACATGAAAATGCATGTACGGTGTGCGCCGTGACCCTGCCAGCGCAGCCGAGGCTTTTGGGTGAGTCTGCATCGGTTCTGATGAAAAGCCACTAGTTTGGGCCCAAAAACACTGAAATTGACAGAAACACATGAAAATACATGTACGGCGTGCGCCGTGACCCTGCCAGCGCAGCCGAGCCTTTTGGGTGACTCTGCATCTGTTCTGATGAAAAGCGACTGGTTTGGGCCCAATAACACTGAAATTGACAGAAACACATGAAAATGCATGTACGGCGTGCGCCGTGACCCTGCCAGCGCAGCCAAGACTTTTGGGTGAGTCTGCATTGGTTCTGATGAAAAGCCACTAGTTTGGGCCCAATAACACTGAAATTGACAGAAACACATGAAAATGCATGTACGGCGTGCGCCGTGACCCTGCCAGCGCAGCCGAGCCTTTTGGGTGAGTCTGCATCGGTTCTGATGAAAAGCGACTGGTTTGGGCCCAATAACACTGAAATTGACAGAACCACATGAAAATGCATGTACGGCGTGCACCGTGACCCTGCCAGCGCAGCCGAGCCTTTTGGGTGAGTCTGAATCGGTTCTGATGAAAAGCCACTAGTTTGGGCCCAATAACACTGAAATTGACAGAAACACATGAAAATGCATGTACGGCGTGCGCCGTGACCCTGCGCAGCCGAGCCTTTTGGGTGAGTCTGCATCGGTTCTGATGAAAAGCCACTAGTTTGGGCCCAATAACACTGAAATTGACAGAAACACATGAAAATGCATGTACGGTGTGCGCCGTGACCCTGCCAGCGCAGCCGAGCCTTTTGGGTGAGTCTGCATCGGTTCTGATGAAAAGCCACTAGTTTGGGCCCAATAACACTGAAATTGACAGAAACACATGAAAATGCATGTACGGCGTGCGCCGTGACCCTGCCAGCGCAGCTGAGCCTTTTGGGTGAGTCTGCATCGGTTCTGATGAAAAGCGACTGGTTTGGGCCCAATAACACTGAAATTGACAGAAACACATGAAAATGCATGTACGGCATACGCCGTGACCCTGCGCAGCCGAGCCTTTGGGGTGAGTCTGCATCGGTTCTGATGAAAAGCCACTAGTTTGGGCCCAATAACACTGAAATTGACAGAAACACATGAAAATGCATGTACGGCGTGCGCCGTGACCCTGCCAGCGCAGCCGAGCCTTTGGGGTGAGTCTGCATCGGTTCTGATGAAAAGCCACTAGTTTGGGCCCAATAACACTGAAATTGACAGAAACACATGAAAATGCATGTACGGCGTGCGCCGTGACCCTGCCAGCGCAGCCGAGCCTTTTGGGTGAGTCTGCATCGGTTCTGATGAAAAGCCACTAGTTTGGGCCCAATAACACTGAAATTGATAGAAACACATGAAAATGCATGTACGGCGTGCGCCGTGACCCTGCGCAGCCGAGCCTTTGGGGTGAGTCTGCATCGGTTCTGATGAAAAGCCACTAGTTTGGGCCCAAAAACACTGAAATTGACAGAAACACATGAAAATTCATGTACGGCGTGCGCCGTGACCCTGCCAGCGCAGCCGAGCCTTTTGGGTGAGTCTGCATCGGTTCTGATGAAAAGCGACTGGTTTGGGCCCAATAACACTGAAATTGACAGAAACACATGAAAATGCATGTACGGCGTGCGCCGTGACCCTGCCAGCGCAGCCGAGCCTTTTCGGTGAGTCTGCATCGGTTCTGATGAAAAGCCACTAGTTTGGGCCCAATAACACTGAAATTGACAGAAACACATGAAAATGCATGTACGGCGTGCACCGTGACCCTGCCAGCGCAGCCGAGCCTTTTGGGTGAGTCTGAATCGGTTCTGATGAAAAGCCACTAGTTTGGGCCCAATAACACTGAAATTGACAGAAACACATGAAAATGCATGTACGGCGTGCGCCGTGACCCTGCCAGCGCAGCCGAGCCTTTTGGGTGAGTCTGCATCGGTTCTGATGAAAAGCCACTAGTTTGGGCCCAATAACACTGAAATTGACAAAAACACATGAAAATGCATGTACGGCGTGCGCCGTGATCCTGCGCAGCCGAGCCTTTGGGGTGAGTCTGCATCGGTTCTGATGAAAAGCCACTAGTTTGGGCCCAATAACACTGAAATTGACAAAAACACATGAAAATGCATGTACGGCGTGCGCCGTGACCCTGCGCAGCCGAGCCTTTTGGGTGAGTCTGCATCGGTTCTGATGAAAAGCCACTAGTTTGGGCCCAATAACACTGAAATTGACAGAAACACATGAAAATGCATGTACGGCGTGCGCCGTGACCCTGCCAGCGCAGCCGAGCCTTTTGGGTGAGTCTGCATCGGTTCTGATGAAAAGCCACTAGTTTGGGCCCAAAAACACTGAAATTGACAGAAACACATGAAAATGCATGTACGGCGTGCGCCGAGACCCTGCCAGCGCAGCCGAGCCTTTTGGGTGAGTCTGCATCGGTTCTGATGAAAAGCCACTAGTTTGGGCCCAATAACACTGAAATTGACAGAAACACATGAAAATGCATGTACGGTGTGCGCCGTGACCCTGCCAGCGCAGCCGAGGCTTTTGGGTGAGTCTGCATCGGTTCTGATGAAAAGCCACTAGTTTGGGCCCAAAAACACTGAAATTGACAGAAACACATGAAAATACATGTACGGCGTGCGCCGTGACCCTGCCAGCGCAGCCGAGCCTTTTGGGTGACTCTGCATCTGTTCTGATGAAAAGCGACTGGTTTGGGCCCAATAACACTGAAATTGACAGAAACACATGAAAATGCATGTACGGCGTGCGCCGTGACCCTGCCAGCGCAGCCAAGACTTTTGGGTGAGTCTGCATTGGTTCTGATGAAAAGCCACTAGTTTGGGCCCAATAACACTGAAATTGACAGAAACACATGAAAATGCATGTACGGCGTGCGCCGTGACCCTGCCAGCGCAGCCGAGCCTTTTGGGTGAGTCTGCATCGGTTCTGATGAAAAGCGACTGGTTTGGGCCCAATAACACTGAAATTGACAGAACCACATGAAAATGCATGTACGGCGTGCACCGTGACCCTGCCAGCGCAGCCGAGCCTTTTGGGTGAGTCTGAATCGGTTCTGATGAAAAGCCACTAGTTTGGGCCCAATAACACTGAAATTGACAGAAACACATGAAAATGCATGTACGGCGTGCGCCGTGACCCTGCGCAGCCGAGCCTTTTGGGTGAGTCTGCATCGGTTCTGATGAAAAGCCACTAGTTTGGGCCCAATAACACTGAAATTGACAGAAACACATGAAAATGCATGTACGGCGTGCGCCGTGACCCTGCCAGCGCAGCCGAGCCTTTTGGGTGAGTCTGCATCGGTTCTGATGAAAAGCCACTAGTTTGGGCCCAATAACACTGAAATTGACAGAAACACATGAAAATGCATGTACGGCGTGCGCCGTGACCCTGCCAGCGCAGCTGAGCCTTTTGGGTGAGTCTGCATCGGTTCTGATGAAAAGCGACTGGTTTGGGCCCAATAACACTGAAATTGACAGAAACACATGAAAATGCATGTACGGCATGCGCCGTGACCCTGCGCAGCCGAGCCTTTGGGGTGAGTCTGCATCGGTTCTGATGAAAAGCCACTAGTTTGGGCCCAATAACACTGAAATTGACAGAAACACATGAAAATGCATGTACAGCATGCGCCGTGACCCTGCCAGCGCAGCCGAGCCTTTTGGGTGAGTCTGCATGGGTTCTGATGAAAAGCCACTAGTTTGGGCCCAATAACACTGAAATTGACAGAAACACATGAAAATGCATGTACGGCGTGCGCCGTGATCCTGCGCAGCCGAGCCTTTGGGGTGAGTCTGCATCGGTTCTGATGAAAAGCCACTAGTTTGGGCCCAATAACACTGAAATTGACAGAAACACATGAAAATGCATGTACGGCGTGCGCCGTGACCCTGCCAGCGCAGCCGAGCCTTTTGGGTGAGTCTGCATCGGTTCTGATGAAAAGCCACTAGTTTGGGCCCAATAACACTGAAATTGATAGAAACACATGAAAATGCATGTACGGCGTGCGCCGTGACCCTGCGCAGCCGAACCTTTGGGGTGAGTCTGCATCGGTTCTGATGAAAAGCCACTAGTTTGGGCCCAATAACACTGAAATTGACAGAAACACATGAAAATGCATGTACGGCGTGCGCCGTGATCCTGCGCAGCCGAGCCTTTGGGGTGAGTCTGCATCGGTTCTGATGAAAAGCCACTAGTTTGGGCCCAATAACACTGAAATTGACAGAAACACATGAAAATGCATGTACGGCGTGCGCCGTGACCCTGCCAGCGCAGCCGAGCCTTTTGGGTGAGTCTGCATCGGTTCTGATGAAAAGCCACTAGTTTGGGCCCAAAAACACTGAAATTGACAGAAACACATGAAAATGCATGTACGGCGTGCGCCGAGACCCTGCCAGCGCAGCCGAGCCTTTTGGGTGAGTCTGCATCGGTTCTGATGAAAAGCCACTAGTTTGGGCCCAATAACACTGAAATTGACAGAAACACATGAAAATGCATGTACGGTGTGCGCCGTAACCCTGCCAGCGCAGCCGAGGCTTTTGGGTGAGTCTGCATCGGTTCTGATGAAAAGCCACTAGTTTGGGCCCAAAAACACTGAAATTGACAGAAACACATGAAAATGCATGTACGGCGTGCGCCGTGACCCTGCGCAGCCGAGCCTTTTGGGTGAGTCTGCATCGGTTCTGATGAAAAGCGACTGGTTTGGGCCCAATAACACTGAAATTGACAGAAACACATGAAAATGCATGTACGGCATGCGCCGTGATCCTGCGCAGCCGAGCCTTTTGGGTGAGTCTGCATCGGTTCTGATGAAAAGCCACTAGTTTGGGCCCAATAACACTGAAATTGACAGAAACACATGAAAATGCATGTACGGCGTGCGCCGTGACCCTGCCAGCGCAGCCGAGCCTTTTGGGTGAGTCTGCATCGGTTCTGATGAAAAGCGACTGGTTTGGGCCCAATAACACTGAAATTGACAGAAACACATGAAAATGCATGTACGGCGTGCGCCGTGATCCTGCGCAGCCGAGCCTTTTGGGTGAGTCTGCATCGGTTCTGATGAAAAGCCACTAGTTTGGGCCCAATAACACTGAAATTGACAGAAACACATGAAAATGCATGTACGGCGTGCGCCATGACCCTGCCAGCGCAGCCGAGCCTTTGGGGTGAGTCTGCATCGGTTCTGATGAAAAGCCACTAGTTTGGGCCCAATAACACTGAAATTGACAGAAACACATGAAAATGCATGTACGGCGTGCGCCGTGACCCTGCCAGCGCAGCCGAGGCTTTTGGGTGAGTCTGCATCGGTTCTGATGAAAAGCCACTAGTTTGGGCCCAATAACACTGAAATTGATAGAAACACATGAAAATGCATGTACGGCGTGCGCCGTGATCCTGCGCAGCCGAGCCTTTGGGGTGAGTCTGCATCGGTTCTGATGAAAAGCCACTAGTTTGGGCCCAATAACACTGAAATTGACAGAAACACATGAAAATGCATGTACGGCGTGCGCCGTGACCCTGCCAGCGCAGCCGAGCCTTTTGGGTGAGTCTGCATCGGTTCTGATGAAAAGCCACTAGTTTGGGCCCAATAACACTGAAATTGACAGAAACACATGAAAATGCATGTACGGCGTGCGCCGTGACCCTGCGCAGCCGAGCCTTTGGGGTGAGTCTGCATCGGTTCTGATGAAAAGCCACTAGTTTGGGCCCAATAACACTGAAATTGACAGAAACACATGAAAATGCATGTACGGCGTGCGCCGTGATCCTGAGCAGCCGAGCCTTTGGGGTGAGTCTGCATGGGTTCTGATGAAAAGCCACTAGTTTGGGCCCAATAACACTGAAATTGACAGAAACACATGAAAATGCATGTACGGTGTGTGCCGTGACCCTGCCAGCGCAGCCAAGCCTTTTGGGTGAGTCTGCATCGGTTCTGATGAAAAGCCACTAGTTTGGGCCCAATAACACTGAAATTGACAGAAACACATGAAAATGCATGTACGGTGTGCGCCGTGACCCTGCCAGCGCAGCCGAGCCTTTTGGGTGAGTCTGCATCGGTTCTGATGAAAAGCCACTAGTTTGGGCCCAATAACACTGAAATTGACAGAAACACATGAAAATGCATGTACGGTGTGCGCCGTGACCCTGCCAGCGCAGCCGAGCCTTTTGGGTGAGTCTGCATCGGTTCTGATGAAAAGCCACTAGTTTGGGCCCAAAAACACTGAAATTGACAGAAACACATGAAAATGCATGTACGGCGTGCGCCGTGACCCTGCCAGCGCAGCCGAGCCTTTTGGGTGAGTCTGCATCGGTTCTGATGAAAAGCGACTGGTTTGGGCCCAATAACACTGAAATTGACAGAAACACATGAAAATGCATGTACGGCGTGTGCCGTGATCCTGCGCAGCCGAGCCTTTTGGGTGAGTCTGCATCGGTTCTGATGAAAAGCCACTAGTTTGGGCCCAATAACACTGAAATTGACAGAAACACATGAAAATGCATGTACGGCGTGCGCCGTGACCCTGCCAGCGCAGCCGAGCCTTTGGGGTGAGTCTGCATCGGTTCTGATGAAAAGCCACTAGTTTGGGCCCAATAACACTGAAATTGACAGAAACACATGAAAATGCATGTACGGCGTGCGCCGTGACCCTGCCAGCGCAGCCGAGCCTTTTGGGTGAGTCTGCATCGGTTCTGATGAAAAGCCACTAGTTTGGGCCCAATAACACTGAAATTGATAGAAACACATGAAAATGCATGTACGGCGTGCGCCGTGACCCTGCGCAGCCGAGCCTTTGGGGTGAGTCTGCATCGGTTCTGATGAAAAGCCACTAGTTTGGGCCCAAAAACACTGAAATTGACAGAAACACATGAAAATGCATGTACGGCGTGCGCCGTGACCCTGCCAGCGCAGCCGAGCCTTTTGGGTGAGTCTGCATCGGTTCTGATGAAAAGCGACTGGTTTGGGCCCAATAACACTGAAATTGACAGAAACACATGAAAATGCATGTACAGCATGCGCCGTGACCCTGCCAGCGCAGCCGAGCCTTTTGGGTGAGTCTGCATGGGTTCTGATGAAAAGCCACTAGTTTGGGCCCAATAACACTGAAATTGACAGAAACACATGAAAATGCATGTACGGCGTGCGCCGTGATCCTGCGCAGCCGAGCCTTTGGGGTGAGTCTGCATCGGTTCTGATGAAAAGCCACTAGTTTGGGCCCAATAACACTGAAATTGACAGAAACACATGAAAATGCATGTACGGCGTGCGCCGTGACCCTGCCAGCGCAGCCGAGCCTTTTGGGTGAGTCTGCATCGGTTCTGATGAAAAGCCACTAGTTTGGGCCCAATAACACTGAAATTGATAGAAACACATGAAAATGCATGTACGGCGTGCGCCGTGACCCTGCGCAGCCGAACCTTTGGGGTGAGTCTGCATCGGTTCTGATGAAAAGCCACTAGTTTGGGCCCAATAACACTGAAATTGACAGAAACACATGAAAATGCATGTACGGCGTGCGCCGTGATCCTGCGCAGCCGAGCCTTTGGGGTGAGTCTGCATCGGTTCTGATGAAAAGCCACTAGTTTGGGCCCAATAACACTGAAATTGACAGAAACACATGAAAATGCATGTACGGCGTGCGCCGTGACCCTGCCAGCGCAGCCGAGCCTTTTGGGTGAGTCTGCATCGGTTCTGATGAAAAGCCACTAGTTTGGGCCCAAAAACACTGAAATTGACAGAAACACATGAAAATGCATGTACGGCGTGCGCCGAGACCCTGCCAGCGCAGCCGAGCCTTTTGGGTGAGTCTGCATCGGTTCTGATGAAAAGCCACTAGTTTGGGCCCAATAACACTGAAATTGACAGAAACACATGAAAATGCATATACGGTGTGCGCCGTAACCCTGCCAGCGCAGCCGAGGCTTTTGGGTGAGTCTGCATCGGTTCTGATGAAAAGCCACTAGTTTGGGCCCAAAAACACTGAAATTGACAGAAACACATGAAAATACATGTACGGCGTGCGCCGTGACCCTGCCAGCGCAGCCGAGCCTTTTGGGTGAGTCTGCATCGGTTCTGATGAAAAGCGACTGGTTTGGGCCCAATAACACTGAAATTGACAGAAACACATGAAAATGCATGTACGGCATGCGCCGTGATCCTGCGCAGCCGAGCCTTTTGGGTGAGTCTGCATCGGTTCTGATGAAAAGCCACTAGTTTGGGCCCAATAACACTGAAATTGACAGAAACACATGAAAATGCATGTACGGCGTGCGCCGTGACCCTGCCAGCGCAGCCGAGCCTTTTGGGTGAGTCTGCATCGGTTCTGATGAAAAGCGACTGGTTTGGGCCCAATAACACTGAAATTGACAGAAACACATGAAAATGCATGTACGGCGTGCGCCGTGATCCTGCGCAGCCGAGCCTTTGGGGTGAGTCTGCATCGGTTCTGATGAAAAGCCACTAGTTTGGGCCCAATAACACTGAAATTGACAGAAACACATGAAAATGCATGTACGGCGTGCGCCGTGACCCTGCCAGCGCAGCCGAGCCTTTTGGGTGAGTCTGCATCGGTTCTGATGAAAAGCCACTAGTTTGGGCCCAATAACACTGAAATTGATAGAAACACATGAAAATGCATGTACGGTGTGCGCCGTGACCCTGCGCAGCCGAGCCTTTGGGGTGAGTCTGCATCGGTTCTGATGAAAAGCCACTAGTTTGGGCCCAATAACACTGAAATTGACAGAAACACATGAAAAT
The DNA here is from genome assembly GCF_914725855.1 of Thunnus albacares. Classification (NCBI taxonomy): domain Eukaryota; kingdom Metazoa; phylum Chordata; class Actinopteri; order Scombriformes; family Scombridae; genus Thunnus; species Thunnus albacares. The sequence continues at coordinate 16,900 of NW_025335240.1, forward strand.
GCATGTACGGCGTGCGCCGTGATCCTGCGCAGCCGAGCCTTTAGGGTGAGTCTGCATCGGTTCTGATGAAAAGCCACTAGTTTGGGCCCAATAACACTGAAATTGACAGAAACACATGAAAATGCATGTACGGCGTGCGCCGTGACCCTGCCAGCGCAGCCGAGCCTTTTGGGTGAGTCTGCATCGGTTCTGATGAAAAGCCACTAGTTTGGGCCCAAAAACACTGAAATTGACAGAAACACATGAAAATGCATGTACGGCGTGCGCCGAGACCCTGCCAGCGCAGCCGAGCCTTTTGGGTGAGTCTGCATCGGTTCTGATGAAAAGCCACTAGTTTGGGCCCAATAACACTGAAATTGACAGAAACACATGAAAATGCATGTACGGTGTGCGCCGTGACCCTGCCAGCGCAGCCGAGGCTTTTGGGTGAGTCTGCATCGGTTCTGATGAAAAGCCACTAGTTTGGGCCCAAAAACACTGAAATTGACAGAAACACATGAAAATACATGTACGGCGTGCGCCGTGACCCTGCCAGCGCAGCCGAGCCTTTTGGGTGACTCTGCATCTGTTCTGATGAAAAGCGACTGGTTTGGGCCCAATAACACTGAAATTGACAGAAACACATGAAAATGCATGTACGGCGTGCGCCGTGACCCTGCCAGCGCAGCCAAGACTTTTGGGTGAGTCTGCATTGGTTCTGATGAAAAGCCACTAGTTTGGGCCCAATAACACTGAAATTGACAGAAACACATGAAAATGCATGTACGGCGTGCGCCGTGACCCTGCCAGCGCAGCCGAGCCTTTTGGGTGAGTCTGCATCGGTTCTGATGAAAAGCGACTGGTTTGGGCCCAATAACACTGAAATTGACAGAACCACATGAAAATGCATGTACGGCGTGCACCGTGACCCTGCCAGCGCAGCCGAGCCTTTTGGGTGAGTCTGCATCGGTTCTGATGAAAAGCCACTAGTTTGGGCCCAATAACACTGAAATTGACAGAAACACATGAACATGCATGTACGGCGTGCGCCGTGACCCTGCGCAGCCGAGCCTTTTGGGTGAGTCTGCATCGGTTCTGATGAAAAGCCACTAGTTTGGGCCCAATAACACTGAAATTGACAGAAACACATGAAAATGCATGTACGGTGTGCGCCGTGACCCTGCCAGCGCAGCCGAGCCTTTTGGGTGAGTCTGCATCGGTTCTGATGAAAAGCCACTAGTTTGGGCCCAATAACACTGAAATTGACAGAAACACATGAAAATGCATGTACGGCGTGCGCCGTGACCCTGCCAGCGCAGCTGAGCCTTTTGGGTGAGTCTGCATCGGTTCTGATGAAAAGCGACTGGTTTGGGCCCAATAACACTGAAATTGACAGAAACACATGAAAATGCATGTACGGCATGCGCCGTGACCCTGCGCAGCCGAGCCTTTGGGGTGAGTCTGCATCGGTTCTGATGAAAAGCCACTAGTTTGGGCCCAATAACACTGAAATTGACAGAAACACATGAAAATGCATGTACAGCATGCGCCGTGACCCTGCCAGCGCAGCCGAGCCTTTTGGGTGAGTCTGCATGGGTTCTGATGAAAAGCCACTAGTTTGGGCCCAATAACACTGAAATTGACAGAAACACATGAAAATGCATGTACGGCGTGCGCCGTGATCCTGCGCAGCCGAGCCTTTGGGGTGAGTCTGCATCGGTTCTGATGAAAAGCCACTAGTTTGGGCCCAATAACACTGAAATTGACAGAAACACATGAAAATGCATGTACGGCGTGCGCCGTGACCCTGCCAGCGCAGCCGAGCCTTTTGGGTGAGTCTGCATCGGTTCTGATGAAAAGCCACTAGTTTGGGCCCAATAACACTGAAATTGATAGAAACACATGAAAATGCATGTACGGCGTGCGCCGTGACCCTGCGCAGCCGAACCTTTGGGGTGAGTCTGCATCGGTTCTGATGAAAAGCCACTAGTTTGGGCCCAATAACACTGAAATTGACAGAAACACATGAAAATGCATGTACGGCGTGCGCCGTGATCCTGCGCAGCCGAGCCTTTGGGGTGAGTCTGCATCGGTTCTGATGAAAAGCCACTAGTTTGGGCCCAATAACACTGAAATTGACAGAAACACATGAAAATGCATGTACGGCGTGCGCCGTGACCCTGCCAGCGCAGCCGAGCCTTTTGGGTGAGTCTGCATCGGTTCTGATGAAAAGCCACTAGTTTGGGCCCAAAAACACTGAAATTGACAGAAACACATGAAAATGCATGTACGGCGTGCGCCGAGACCCTGCCAGCGCAGCCGAGCCTTTTGGGTGAGTCTGCATCGGTTCTGATGAAAAGCCACTAGTTTGGGCCCAATAACACTGAAATTGACAGAAACACATGAAAATGCATGTACGGTGTGCGCCGTAACCCTGCCAGCGCAGCCGAGGCTTTTGGGTGAGTCTGCATCGGTTCTGATGAAAAGCCACTAGTTTGGGCCCAAAAACACTGAAATTGACAGAAACACATGAAAATGCATGTACGGCGTGCGCCGTGACCCTGCGCAGCCGAGCCTTTTGGGTGAGTCTGCATCGGTTCTGATGAAAAGCGACTGGTTTGGGCCCAATAACACTGAAATTGACAGAAACACATGAAAATGCATGTACGGCATGCGCCGTGATCCTGCGCAGCCGAGCCTTTTGGGTGAGTCTGCATCGGTTCTGATGAAAAGCCACTAGTTTGGGCCCAATAACACTGAAATTGACAGAAACACATGAAAATGCATGTACGGCGTGCGCCGTGACCCTGCCAGCGCAGCCGAGCCTTTTGGGTGAGTCTGCATCGGTTCTGATGAAAAGCGACTGGTTTGGGCCCAATAACACTGAAATTGACAGAAACACATGAAAATGCATGTACGGCGTGCGCCGTGATCCTGCGCAGCCGAGCCTTTTGGGTGAGTCTGCATCGGTTCTGATGAAAAGCCACTAGTTTGGGCCCAATAACACTGAAATTGACAGAAACACATGAAAATGCATGTACGGCGTGCGCCATGACCCTGCCAGCGCAGCCGAGCCTTTGGGGTGAGTCTGCATCGGTTCTGATGAAAAGCCACTAGTTTGGGCCCAATAACACTGAAATTGACAGAAACACATGAAAATGCATGTACGGCGTGCGCCGTGACCCTGCCAGCGCAGCCGAGGCTTTTGGGTGAGTCTGCATCGGTTCTGATGAAAAGCCACTAGTTTGGGCCCAATAACACTGAAATTGATAGAAACACATGAAAATGCATGTACGGCGTGCGCCGTGATCCTGCGCAGCCGAGCCTTTGGGGTGAGTCTGCATCGGTTCTGATGAAAAGCCACTAGTTTGGGCCCAATAACACTGAAATTGACAGAAACACATGAAAATGCATGTACGGCGTGCGCCGTGACCCTGCCAGCGCAGCCGAGCCTTTTGGGTGAGTCTGCATCGGTTCTGATGAAAAGCCACTAGTTTGGGCCCAATAACACTGAAATTGACAGAAACACATGAAAATGCATGTACGGCGTGCGCCGTGACCCTGCGCAGCCGAGCCTTTGGGGTGAGTCTGCATCGGTTCTGATGAAAAGCCACTAGTTTGGGCCCAATAACACTGAAATTGACAGAAACACATGAAAATGCATGTACGGCGTGCGCCGTGATCCTGAGCAGCCGAGCCTTTGGGGTGAGTCTGCATGGGTTCTGATGAAAAGCCACTAGTTTGGGCCCAATAACACTGAAATTGACAGAAACACATGAAAATGCATGTACGGTGTGCGCCGTGACCCTGCCAGCGCAGCCAAGCCTTTTGGGTGAGTCTGCATCGGTTCTGATGAAAAGCCACTAGTTTGGGCCCAATAACACTGAAATTGACAGAAACACATGAAAATGCATGTACGGTGTGCGCCGTGACCCTGCCAGCGCAGCCGAGCCTTTTGGGTGAGTCTGCATCGGTTCTGATGAAAAGCCACTAGTTTGGGCCCAATAACACTGAAATTGACAGAAACACATGAAAATGCATGTACGGTGTGCGCCGTGACCCTGCCAGCGCAGCCGAGCCTTTTGGGTGAGTCTGCATCGGTTCTGATGAAAAGCCACTAGTTTGGGCCCAAAAACACTGAAATTGACAGAAACACATGAAAATGCATGTACGGCGTGCGCCGTGACCCTGCCAGCGCAGCCGAGCCTTTTGGGTGAGTCTGCATCGGTTCTGATGAAAAGCGACTGGTTTGGGCCCAATAACACTGAAATTGACAGAAACACATGAAAATGCATGTACGGCGTGTGCCGTGATCCTGCGCAGCCGAGCCTTTTGGGTGAGTCTGCATCGGTTCTGATGAAAAGCCACTAGTTTGGGCCCAATAACACTGAAATTGACAGAAACACATGAAAATGCATGTACGGCGTGCGCCGTGACCCTGCCAGCGCAGCCGAGCCTTTGGGGTGAGTCTGCATCGGTTCTGATGAAAAGCCACTAGTTTGGGCCCAATAACACTGAAATTGACAGAAACACATGAAAATGCATGTACGGCGTGCGCCGTGACCCTGCCAGCGCAGCCGAGCCTTTTGGGTGAGTCTGCATCGGTTCTGATGAAAAGCCACTAGTTTGGGCCCAATAACACTGAAATTGATAGAAACACATGAAAATGCATGTACGGCGTGCGCCGTGACCCTGCGCAGCCGAGCCTTTGGGGTGAGTCTGCATCGGTTCTGATGAAAAGCCACTAGTTTGGGCCCAAAAACACTGAAATTGACAGAAACACATGAAAATGCATGTACGGCGTGCGCCGTGACCCTGCCAGCGCAGCCGAGCCTTTTGGGTGAGTCTGCATCGGTTCTGATGAAAAGCGACTGGTTTGGGCCCAATAACACTGAAATTGACAGAAACACATGAAAATGCATGTACAGCATGCGCCGTGACCCTGCCAGCGCAGCCGAGCCTTTTGGGTGAGTCTGCATGGGTTCTGATGAAAAGCCACTAGTTTGGGCCCAATAACACTGAAATTGACAGAAACACATGAAAATGCATGTACGGCGTGCGCCGTGATCCTGCGCAGCCGAGCCTTTGGGGTGAGTCTGCATCGGTTCTGATGAAAAGCCACTAGTTTGGGCCCAATAACACTGAAATTGACAGAAACACATGAAAATGCATGTACGGCGTGCGCCGTGACCCTGCCAGCGCAGCCGAGCCTTTTGGGTGAGTCTGCATCGGTTCTGATGAAAAGCCACTAGTTTGGGCCCAATAACACTGAAATTGATAGAAACACATGAAAATGCATGTACGGCGTGCGCCGTGACCCTGCGCAGCCGAACCTTTGGGGTGAGTCTGCATCGGTTCTGATGAAAAGCCACTAGTTTGGGCCCAATAACACTGAAATTGACAGAAACACATGAAAATGCATGTACGGCGTGCGCCGTGATCCTGCGCAGCCGAGCCTTTGGGGTGAGTCTGCATCGGTTCTGATGAAAAGCCACTAGTTTGGGCCCAATAACACTGAAATTGACAGAAACACATGAAAATGCATGTACGGCGTGCGCCGTGACCCTGCCAGCGCAGCCGAGCCTTTTGGGTGAGTCTGCATCGGTTCTGATGAAAAGCCACTAGTTTGGGCCCAAAAACACTGAAATTGACAGAAACACATGAAAATGCATGTACGGCGTGCGCCGAGACCCTGCCAGCGCAGCCGAGCCTTTTGGGTGAGTCTGCATCGGTTCTGATGAAAAGCCACTAGTTTGGGCCCAATAACACTGAAATTGACAGAAACACATGAAAATGCATGTACGGTGTGCGCCGTGACCCTGCCAGCGCAGCCGAGGCTTTTGGGTGAGTCTGCATCGGTTCTGATGAAAAGCCACTAGTTTGGGCCCAAAAACACTGAAATTGACAGAAACACATGAAAATACATGTACGGCGTGCGCCGTGACCCTGCCAGCGCAGCCGAGCCTTTTGGGTGAGTCTGCATCGGTTCTGATGAAAAGCGACTGGTTTGGGCCCAATAACACTGAAATTGACAGAAACACATGAAAATGCATGTACGGCATGCGCCGTGATCCTGCGCAGCCGAGCCTTTTGGGTGAGTCTGCATCGGTTCTGATGAAAAGCCACTAGTTTGGGCCCAATAACACTGAAATTGACAGAAACACATGAAAATGCATGTACGGCGTGCGCCGTGACCCTGCCAGCGCAGCCGAGCCTTTTGGGTGAGGTCTGCATCGGTTCTGATGAAAAGCGACTGGTTTGGGCCCAATAACACTGAAATTGACAGAAACACATGAAAATGCATGTACGGCGTGCGCCGTGATCCTGCGCAGCCGAGCCTTTTGGGTGAGTCTGCATCGGTTCTGATGAAAAGCCACTAGTTTGGGCCCAATAACACTGAAATTGACAGAAACACATGAAAATGCATGTACGGCGTGCGCCGTGACCCTGCCAGCGCAGCCGAGCCTTTGGGGTGAGTCTGCATCGGTTCTGATGAAAAGCCACTAGTTTGGGCCCAATAACACTGAAATTGACAGAAACACATGAAAATGCATGTACGGCGTGCGCCGTGACCCTGCCAGCGCAGCCGAGCCTTTTGGGTGAGTCTGCATCGGTTCTGATGAAAAGCCACTAGTTTGGGCCCAATAACACTGAAATTGATAGAAACACATGAAAATGCATGTACGGCGTGCGCCGTGACCCTGCGCAGCCGAGCCTTTTGGGTGAGTCTGCATCGGTTCTGATGAAAAGCCACTAGTTTGGGCCCGAAAACACTGAAATTGACAGAAACACATGAAAATACATGTACGGCGTGCGCCGTGACCCTGCCAGCGCAGCCGAGCCTTTTGGGTGAGTCTGCATCGGTTCTGATGAAAAGCGACTGGTTTGGGCCCAATAACACTGAAATTGACAGAAACACATGAAAATGCATGTACGGCGTGCGCCGTGACCCTGCCAGCGCAGCCGAGCCTTTTGGGGGAATCTGCATCGGTTCTGATGAAAAGCGACTGGTTTGGGCCCAATAACACTGAAATTGACAGAAACACATGAAAATGCATGTACGGCATGCGCCGTGATCCTGCGCAGCCGAGCCTTTTGGGTGAGTCTGCATCGGTTCTGATGAAAAGCCACTAGTTTGGGCCCAATAACACTGAAATTGACAGAAACACATGAAAATGCATGTACGGCGTGCGCCGTGACCCTGCCAGCGCAGCCGAGCCTTTTGGGTGAGTCTGCATCGGTTCTGATGAAAAGCGACTGGTTTGGGCCCAATAACACTGAAATTGACAGAAACACATGAAAATGCATGTACGGCGTGCGCCGTGATCCTGCGCAGCCGAGCCTTTTGGTTGAGTCTGCATCGGTTCTGATGAAAAGCCACTAGTTTGGGCCCAATAACACTGAAATTGACAGAAACACATGAAAATGCATGTACGGCGTGCGCCGTGATCCTGCGCAGCCGAGCCTTTGGGGTGAGTCTGCATCGGTTCTGATGAAAAGCCACTAGTTTGGGCCCAATAACACTGAAATTGACAGAAACACATGAAAATGCATGTACGGCGTGCGCCGTGACCCTGCCAGCGCAGCCGAGCCTTTTGGGTGAGTCTGCATCGGTTCTGATGAAAAGCCACTAGTTTGGGCCCAATAACACTGAAATTGATAGAAACACATGAAAATGCATGTACGGCGTGCGCCGTGACCCTGCGCAGCCGAGCCTTTGGGGTGAGTCTGCATCGGTTCTGATGAAAAGCCACTAGTTTGGGCCCAAAAACACTGAAATTGACAGAAACACATGAAAATGCATGTACGGCGTGCGCCGTGATCCTGCGCAGCCGAGCCTTTGGGGTGAGTCTGCATCGGTTCTGATGAAAAGCCACTAGTTTGGGCCCAATAACACTGAAATTGACAGAAACACATGAAAATGCATGTACGGCGTGCGCCGTGATCCTGCGCAGCCGAGCCTTTGGGGTGAGTCTGCATCGGTTCTGATGAAAAGCCACTAGTTTGGGCCCAATAACACTGAAATTGACAGAAACACATGAAAATGCATGTACGGCGTGCGCCGTGACCCTGCCAGCGCAGCCGAGCCTTTTGGGTGAGTCTGCATCGGTTCTGATGAAAAGCCACTAGTTTGGGCCCAATAACACTGAAATTGATAGAAACACATGAAAATGCATGTACGGCGTGCGCCGTGACCCTGCGCAGCCGAGCCTTTGGGGTGAGTCTGCATCGGTTCTGATGAAAAGCCACTAGTTTGGGCCCAAAAACACTGAAATTGACAGAAACACATGAAAATGCATGTACGGCGTGCGCCGTGATCCTGCGCAGCCGAGCCTTTGGGGTGAGTCTGCATCGGTTCTGATGAAAAGCCACTAGTTTGGGCCCAATAACACTGAAATTGACAGAAACACATGAAAATGCATGTACGGCGTGCGCCGTGACCCTGCCAGCGCAGCCGAGCCTTTTGGGTGAGTCTGCATCTGTTCTGATGAAAAGCCACTAGTTTGGGCCCAATAACACTGAAATTGACAGAAACACATGAAAATGCATGTACGGCGTGCGCCGTGACCCTGCCAGCGCAGCCGAGCCTTTTGGGGGAGTCTGCATCGGTTCTGATGAAAAGCGACTGGTTTGGGCCCAATAACACTGAAATTGACAGAAACACATGAAAATGCATGTACGGCATGCGCCGTGATCCTGCGCAGCCGAGCCTTTTGGGTGAGTCTGCATCGGTTCTGATGAAAAGCCACTAGTTTGGGCCCAATAACACTGAAATTGACAGAAACACATGAAAATGCATGTACGGCGTGCGCCGTGACCCTGCCAGCGCAGCCGAGCCTTTTGGGTGAGTCTGCATCGGTTCTGATGAAAAGCGACTGGTTTGGGCCCAATAACACTGAAATTGACAGAAACACATGAAAATGCATGTACGGCGTGCGCCGTGACCCTGCCAGCGCAGCCGAGCCTTTTGGGTGAGTCTGCATCGGTTCTGATGAAAAGCCACTAGTTTGGGCCCAATAACACTGAAATTGATAGAAACACATGAAAATGCATGTACGGCGTGCGCCGTGACCCTGCGCAGCCGAGCCTTTGGGGTGAGTCTGCATCGGTTCTGATGAAAAGCCACTAGTTTGGGCCCAATAACACTGAAATTGACAGAAACACATGAAAATGCATGTACGGCATGCGCCGTGATCCTGCGCAGCCGAGCCTTTGGGGTGAGTCTGCATCGGTTCTGATGAAAAGCCACTAGTTTGGGCCCAATAACACTGAAATTGACAGAAACACATGAAAATGCATGTACGGCGTGCGCCGTGACCCTGCCAGCGCAGCCGAGCCTTTTGGGTGAGTCTGCATCGGTTCTGATGAAAAGCGACTGGTTTGGGCCCAATAACACTGAAATTGACAGAAACACATGAAAATGCATGTACGGCATGCGCCGTGATCCTGCGCAGCCGAGCCTTTTGGGTGAGTCTGCATCGGTTCTGATGAAAAGCCACTAGTTTGGGCCCAATAACACTGAAATTGACAGAAACACATGAAAATGCATGTACGGCGTGCGCCGTGACCCTGCCAGCGCAGCCGAGCCTTTGGGGTGAGTCTGCATCGGTTCTGATGAAAAGCCACTAGTTTGGGCCCAATAACACTGAAATTGACAGAAACACATGAAAATGCATGTACGGCGTGCGCCGTGATCCTGCGCAGCCGAGCCTTTTGGGTGAGTCTGCATCGGTTCTGATGAAAAGCCACTAGTTTGGGCCCAATAACACTGAAATTGACAGAAACACATGAAAATGCATGTACGGCGTGCGCCGTGACCCTGCCAGCGCAGCCGAGCCTTTTGGGTGAGTCTGCATCGGTTCTGATGAAAAGCGACTGGTTTGGGCCCAATAACACTGAAATTGACAGAAACACATGAAAATGCATGTACGGCGTGCGCCGTGATCCTGCGCAGCCGAGCCTTTTGGGTGAGTCTGCATCGGTTCTGATGAAAAGCCACTAGTTTGGGCCCAATAACACTGAAATTGACAGAAACACATGAAAATGCATGTACGGCGTGCGCCGTGACCCTGCCAGCGCAGCCGAGCCTTTGGGGTGAGTCTGCATCGGTTCTGATGAAAAGCCACTAGTTTGGGCCCAATAACACTGAAATTGACAGAAACACATGAAAATGCATGTACGGCGTGCGCCGTGACCCTGCCAGCGCAGCCGAGCCTTTTGGGTGAGTCTGCATCGGTTCTGATGAAAAGCCACTAGTTTGGGCCCAATAACACTGAAATTGATAGAAACACATGAAAATGCATGTACGGCGTGCGCCGTGACCCTGCGCAGCCGAGCCTTTGGGGTGAGTCTGCATCGGTTCTGATGAAAAGCCACTAGTTTGGGCCCAATAACACTGAAATTGACAGAAACACATGAAAATGCATGTACGGCGCACGCCGTGATCCTGCGCAGCCGAGCCTTTGGGGTGAGTCTGCATCGGTTCTGATGAAAAGCCACTAGTTTGGGCCCAATAACACTGAAATTGACAGAAACACATGAAAATGCATGTACGGCGTGCGCCGTGACCCTGCCAGCGCAGCCGAGCCTTTTGGGTGAGTCTGCATCTGTTCTGATGAAAAGCCACTAGTTTGGGCCCAAAAACACTGAAATTGACAGAAACACATGAAAATGCATGTACGGTGTGCGCCGTAACCCTGCCAGTGCAGCCGAGGCTTTTGGGTGAGTCTGCATCGGTTCTGATGAAAAGCCACTAGTTTGGGCCCAAAAACAATGAAATTGACAGAAACACATGAAAATGCATGTACGGCGTGCGCCGTGACCCTGCCAGCGCAGCCGAGCCTTTTGGGTGAGTCTGCATCGGTTCTGATGAAAAGCGACTGGGTTGGGCCCAATAACACTGAAATTGACAGAAACACATGAAAATGCATGTACGGCGTGCGCCGTGACCCTGCCAGCGCAGCCGAGCCTTTTGGGGGAGTCTGCATCGGTTCTGATGAAAAGCGACTGGTTTGGGCCCAATAACACTGAAATTGACAGAAACACATGAAAATGCATGTACGGCGTGCGCCGTGATCCTGCGCAGCCGAGCCTTTTGGGTGAGTCTGCATCGGTTCTGATGAAAAGCCACTAGTTTGGGCCCAATAACACTGAAATTGACAGAAACACATGAAAATGCATGTACGGCGTGCGCCGTGACCCTGCCAGCGCAGCCGAGCCTTTGGGGTGAGTCTGCATCGGTTCTGATGAAAAGCCACTAGTTTGGGCCCAATACCACTGAAATTGACAGAAACACATGAAAATGCATGTACGGCGTGCGCCGTGACCCTGCCAGCGCAGCCGAGCCTTTTGGGTGAGTCTGCATCGGTTCTGATGAAAAGCCACTAGTTTGGGCCCAATAACACTGAAATTGACAGAAACACATGAAAATGCATGTACGGCGTGCGCCGTGACCCTGCGCAGCCGAGCCTTTGGGGTGAGTCTGCATCGGTTCTGATGAAAAGCCACTAGTTTGGGCCCAAAAACACTGAAATTGACAGAAACACATGAAAATTCATGTACGGCGTGCGCCGTGACCCTGCCAGCGCAGCCGAGCCTTTTGGGTGAGTCTGCATCGGTTCTGATGAAAAGCGACTGGTTTGGGCCCAATAACACTGAAATTGACAGAAACACATGAAAATGCATGTACGGCGTGCGCCGTGACCCTGCCAGCGCAGCCGAGCCTTTTGGGTGAGTCTGCATCGGTTCTGATGAAAAGCGACTGGTTTGGGCCCAATAACACTGAAATTGACAGAAACACATGAAAATGCATGTACGGCGTGCGCCGTGATCCTGCGCAGCCGAGCCTTTTGGGTGAGTCTGCATCGGTTCTGATGAAAAGCCACTAGTTTGGGCCCAATAACACTGAAATTGACAGAAACACATGAAAATGCATGTACGGCGTGCGCCGTGACCCTGCCAGCGCAGCCGAGCCTTTTGGGTGAGTCTGCATCGGTTCTGATGAAAAGCCACTAGTTTGGGCCCAATAACACTGAAATTGACAGAAACACATGAAAATGCATGTACGGCGTGCGCCGTGACCCTGCCAGCGCAGCCGAGCCTTTTGGGTGAGTCTGCATCGGTTCTGATGAAAAGCGACTGGTTTGGGCCCAATAACACTGAAATTGACAGAAACACATGAAAATGCATGTACGGCGTGCGCCGTGATCCTGCGCAGCCGAGCCTTTTGGGTGAGTCTGCATCGGTTCTGATGAAAAGCCACTAGTTTGGGCCCAATAACACTGAAATTGACAGAAACACATGAAAATGCATGTACGGCGTGCGCCGTGATCCTGCGCAGCCGAGCCTTTGGGGTGAGTCTGCATCGGTTCTGATGAAAAGCCACTAGTTTGGGCCCAATAACACTGAAATTGACAGAAACACATGAAAATGCATGTACGGCGTGCGCCGTGACCCTGCCAGCGCAGCCGAGCCTTTTGGGTGAGTCTGCATCGGTTCTGATGAAAAGCCACTAGTTTGGGCCCAATAACACTGAAATTGATAGAAACACATGAAAATGCATGTACGGCATGCGCCGTGATCCTGCGCAGCCGAGCCTTTTGGGTGAGTCTGCATCGGTTCTGATGAAAAGCCACTAGTTTGGGCCCAATAACACTGAAATTGACAGAAACACATGAAAATGCATGTACGGCGTGCGCCGTGACCCTGCCAGCGCAGCCGAGCCTTTTGGGTGAGTCTGCATCGGTTCTGATGAAAAGCGACTGGTTTGGGCCCAATAACACTGAAATTGACAGAAACACATGAAAATGCATGTACGGCGTGCGCCGTGATCCTGCGCAGCCGAGCCTTTTGGGTGAGTCTGCATCGGTTCTGATGAAAAGCCACTAGTTTGGGCCCAATAACACTGAAATTGACAGAAACACATGAAAATGCATGTACGGCGTGCGCCGTGATCCTGCGCAGCCGAGCCTTTTGGGTGAGTCTGCATCGGTTCTGATGAAAAGCCACTAGTTTGGGCCCAATAACACTGAAATTGACAGAAACACATGAAAATGCATGTACGGCGTGCGCCGTGACCCTGCCAGCGCAGCCGAGCCTTTTGGGTGAGTCTGCATCGGTTCTGATGAAAAGCCACTAGTTTGGGCCCAAAAACACTGAAATTGACAGAAACACATGAAAATGCATGTACGGCATGCGCCGAGACCCTGCCAGCGCAGCCGAGCCTTTTGGGTGAGTCTGCATCGGTTCTGATGAAAAGCCACTAGTTTGGGCCCAATAACACTGAAATTGACAGAAACACATGAAAATGCATGTACGGTGTGCGCCGTAACCCTGCCAGCGCAGCCGAGGCTTTTGGGTGAGTCTGCATCGGTTCTGATGAAAAGCCACTAGTTTGGGCCCAAAAACACTGAAATTGACAGAAACACATGAAAATGCATGTACGGCGTGCGCCGTGACCCTGCCAGCGCAGCCGAGCCTTTTGGGTGAGTCTGCATTGGTTCTGATGAAAAGCGACTGGGTTGGGCCCAATAACACTGAAATTGACAGAAACACATGAAAATGCATGTACGGCGTGCGCCGTGACCCTGCCAGCGCAGCCGAGCCTTTTGGGGGAGTCTGCATCGGTTCTGATGAAAAGCGACTGGTTTGGGCCCAATAACACTGAAATTGACAGAAACACATGAAAATGCATGTACGGCATGCGCCGTGATCCTGCGCAGCCGAGCCTTTTGGGTGAGTCTGCATCGGTCCTGATGAAAAGCCACTAGTTTGGGCCCAATAACACTGAAATTGACAGAAACACATGAAAATGCATGTACGGCGTGCGCCGTGACCCTGCCAGCGCAGCCGAGCCTTTTGGGTGAGTCTGCATCGGTTCTGATGAAAAGCGACTGGTTTGGGCCCAATAACACTGAAATTGACAGAAACACATGAAAATGCATGTACGGCGTGCGCCGTGATCCTGCGCAGCCGAGCCTTTTGGGTGAGTCTGCATCGGTTCTGATGAAAAGCCACTAGTTTGGGCCCAATAACACTGAAATTGACAGAAACACATGAAAATGCATGTACGGCGTGCGCCGTGACCCTGCCAGCGCAGCCGAGCCTTTGGGGTGAGTCTGCATCGGTTCTGATGAAAAGCCACTAGTTTGGGCCCAATAACACTGAAATTGACAGAAACACATGAAAATGCATGTACGGCGTGCGCCGTGACCCTGCCAGCGCAGCCGAGCCTTTTGGGTGAGTCTGCATCGGTTCTGATGAAAAGCCACTAGTTTGGGCCCAATAACACTGAAATTGATAGAAACACATGAAAATGCATGTACGGCGTGCGCCGTGACCCTGCGCAGCCGAGCCTTTGGGGTGAGTCTGCATCGGTTCTGATGAAAAGCCACTAGTTTGGGCCCAATAACACTGAAATTGACAGAAACACATGAAAATGCATGTACGGCGTGCGCCGTGATCCTGCGCAGCCGAGCCTTTTGGGTGAGTCTGCATCGGTTCTGATGAAAAGCCACTAGTTTGGGCCCAATAACACTGAAATTGACAGAAACACATGAAAATGCATGTACGGCGTGCGCCGTGACCCTGCCAGCGCAGCCGAGCCTTTTGGGTGAGTCTGCATCTGTTCTGATGAAAAGCCACTAGTTTGGGCCCAAAAACACTGAAATTGACAGAAACACATGAAAATGCATGTACGGTGTGCGCCGTAACCCTGCCAGTGCAGCCGAGGCTTTTGGGTGAGTCTGCATCGGTTCTGATGAAAAGCCACTAGTTTGGGCCCAAAAACAATGAAATTGACAGAAACACATGAAAATACATGTACGGCGTGCGCCGTGACCCTGCCAGCGCAGCCGAGCCTTTTGGGTGAGTCTGCATCGGTTCTGATGAAAAGCGACTGGGTTGGGCCCAATAACACTGAAATTGACAGAAACACATGAAAATGCATGTACGGCGTGCGCCGTGACCCTGCCAGCGCAGCCGAGCCTTTTGGGTGAGTCTGCATCGGTTCTGATGAAAAGCGACTGGTTTGGGCCCAATAACACTGAAATTGACAGAAACACATGAAAATGCATGTACGGCGTGCGCCGTGATCCTGCGCAGCCGAGCCTTTTGGGTGAGTCTGCATCGGTTCTGATGAAAAGCCACTAGTTTGGGCCCAATAACACTGAAATTGACAGAAACACATGAAAATGCATGTACGGCGTGCGCCGTGACCCTGCCAGCGCAGCCGAGCCTTTGGGGTGAGTCTGCATCGGTTCTGATGAAAAGCCACTAGTTTGGGCCCAATAACACTGAAATTGACAGAAACACATGAAAATGCATGTACGGCGTGCGCCGTGACCCTGCCAGCGCAGCCGAGCCTTTTGGGTGAGTCTGCATCGGTTCTGATGAAAAGCCACTAGTTTGGGCCCAATAACACTGAAATTGATAGAAACACATGAAAATGCATGTACGGCGTGCGCCGTGACCCTGCGCAGCCGAGCCTTTGGGGTGAGTCTGCATCGGTTCTGATGAAAAGCCACTAGTTTGGGCCTAAAAACACTGAAATTGACAGAAACACATGAAAATTCATGTACGGCGTGCGCCGTGACCCTGCCAGCGCAGCCGAGCCTTTTGGGTGAGTCTGCATCGGTTCTGATGAAAAGCGACTGGTTTGGGCCCAATAACACTGAAATTGACAGAAACACATGAAAATGCATGTACGGCGTGCGCCGTGACCCTGCCAGCGCAGCCGAGCCTTTTGGGGGAGTCTGCATCGGTTCTGATGAAAAGCGACTGGTTTGGGCCCAATAACACTGAAATTGACAGAAACACATGAAAATGCATGTACGGCGTGCGCCGTGATCCTGCGCAGCCGAGCCTTTTGGGTGAGTCTGCATCGGTTCTGATGAAAAGCCACTAGTTTGGGCCCAATAACACTGAAATTGACAGAAACACATGAAAATGCATGTACGGCGTGCGCCGTGACCCTGCCAGCGCAGCCGAGCCTTTTGGGTGAGTCTGCATCGGTTCTGATGAAAAGCCACTAGTTTGGGCCCAATAACACTGAAATTGACAGAAACACATGAAAATGCATGTACGGCGTGCGCCGTGACCCTGCCAGCGCAGCCGAGCCTTTTGGGTGAGTCTGCATCGGTTCTGATGAAAAGCGACTGGTTTGGGCCCAATAACACTGAAATTGACAGAAACACATGAAAATGCATGTACGGCGTGCGCCGTGATCCTGCGCAGCCGAGCCTTTTGGGTGAGTCTGCATCGGTTCTGATGAAAAGCCACTAGTTTGGGCCCAATAACACTGAAATTGACAGAAACACATGAAAATGCATGTACGGCGTGCGCCGTGATCCTGCGCAGCCGAGCCTTTGGGGTGAGTCTGCATCGGTTCTGATGAAAAGCCACTAGTTTGGGCCCAATAACACTGAAATTGACAGAAACACATGAAAATGCATGTACGGCGTGCGCCGTGACCCTGCCAGCGCAGCCGAGCCTTTTGGGTGAGTCTGCATCGGTTCTGATGAAAAGCCACTAGTTTGGGCCCAATAACACTGAAATTGATAGAAACACATGAAAATGCATGTACGGCATGCGCCGTGATCCTGCGCAGCCGAGCCTTTTGGGTGAGTCTGCATCGGTTCTGATGAAAAGCCACTAGTTTGGGCCCAATAACACTGAAATTGACAGAAACACATGAAAATGCATGTACGGCGTGCGCCGTGACCCTGCCAGCGCAGCCGAGCCTTTTGGGTGAGTCTGCATCGGTTCTGATGAAAAGCGACTGGTTTGGGCCCAATAACACTGAAATTGACAGAAACACATGAAAATGCATGTACGGCGTGCGCCGTGATCCTGCGCAGCCGAGCCTTTTGGGTGAGTCTGCATCGGTTCTGATGAAAAGCCACTAGTTTGGGCCCAATAACACTGAAATTGACAGAAACACATGAAAATGCATGTACGGCGTGCGCCGTGATCCTGCGCAGACGAGCCTTTTGGGTGAGTCTGCATCGGTTCTGATGAAAAGCCACTAGTTTGGGCCCAATAACACTGAAATTGACAGAAACACATGAAAATGCATGTACGGCGTGCGCCGTGACCCTGCCAGCGCAGCCGAGCCTTTTGGGTGAGTCTGCATCGGTTCTGATGAAAAGCCACTAGTTTGGGCCCAAAAACACTGAAATTGACAGAAACACATGAAAATGCATGTACGGCATGCGCCGAGACCCTGCCAGCGCAGCCGAGCCTTTTGGGTGAGTCTGCATCGGTTCTGATGAAAAGCCACTAGTTTGGGCCCAATAACACTGAAATTGACAGAAACACATGAAAATGCATGTACGGTGTGCGCCGTAACCCTGCCAGCGCAGCCGAGGCTTTTGGGTGAGTCTGCATCGGTTCTGATGAAAAGCCACTAGTTTGGGCCCAAAAACACTGAAATTGACAGAAACACATGAAAATACATGTACGGCGTGCGCCGTGACCCTGCCAGCGCAGCCGAGCCTTTTGGGTGAGTCTGCATTGGTTCTGATGAAAAGCGACTGGGTTGGGCCCAATAACACTGAAATTGACAGAAACACATGAAAATGCATGTACGGCGTGCGCCGTGACCCTGCCAGCGCAGCCGAGCCTTTTGGGGGAGTCTGCATCGGTTCTGATGAAAAGCGACTGGTTTGGGCCCAATAACACTGAAATTGACAGAAACACATGAAAATGCATGTACGGCATGCGCCGTGATCCTGCGCAGCCGAGCCTTTTGGGTGAGTCTGCATCGGTTCTGATGAAAAGCCACTAGTTTGGGCCCAATAACACTGAAATTGACAGAAACACATGAAAATGCATGTACGGCGTGCGCCGTGACCCTGCCAGCGCAGCCGAGACTTTTGGGTGAGTCTGCATCGGTTCTGATGAAAAGCGACTGGTTTGGGCCCAATAACACTGAAATTGACAGAAACACATGAAAATGCATGTACGGCGTGCGCCGTGATCCTGCGCAGCCGAGCCTTTTGGGTGAGTCTGCATCGGTTCTGATGAAAAGCCACTAGTTTGGGCCCAATAACACTGAAATTGACAGAAACACATGAAAATGCATGTACGGCGTGCGCCGTGACCCTGCCAGCGCAGCCGAGCCTTTGGGGTGAGTCTGCATCGGTTCTGATGAAAAGCCACTAGTTTGGGCCCAATAACACTGAAATTGACAGAAACACATGAAAATGCATGTACGGCGTGCGCCGTGACCCTGCCAGCGCAGCCGAACCTTTTGGGTGAGTCTGCATCGGTTCTGATGAAAAGCCACTAGTTTGGGCCCAATAACACTGAAATTGATAGAAACACATGAAAATGCATGTACGGCGTGCGCCGTGACCCTGCGCAGCCGAGCCTTTGGGGTGAGTCTGCATCGGTTCTGATGAAAAGCCACTAGTTTGGGCCCAATAACACTGAAATTGACAGAAACACATGAAAATGCATGTACGGCGTGCGCCGTGATCCTGCGCAGCCGAGCCTTTGGGGTGAGTCTGCATCGGTTCTGATGAAAAGCCACTAGTTTGGGCCCAATAACACTGAAATTGACAGAAACACATGAAAATGCATGTACGGCGTGTGCCGTGACCCTGCCAGCGCAGCCGAGCCTTTTGGGTGAGTCTGCATCTGTTCTGATGAAAAGCCACTAGTTTGGGCCCAAAAACACTGAAATTGACAGAAACACATGAAAATGCATGTACGGTGTGCGCTGTAACCCTGCCAGTGCAGCCGAGGCTTTTGGGTGAGTCTGCATCGGTTCTGATGAAAAGCCACTAGTTTGGGCCCAAAAACAATGAAATTGACAGAAACACATGAAAATACATGTACGGCGTGCGCCGTGACCCTGCCAGCGCAGCCGAGCCTTTTGGGTGAGTCTGCATCGGTTCTGATGAAAAGCGACTGGGTTGGGCCCAATAACACTGAAATTGACAGAAACACATGAAAATGCATGTACGGCGTGCGCCGTGACCCTGCCAGCGCAGCCGAGCCTTTTGGGGGAGTCTGCATCGGTTCTGATGAAAAGCGACTGGTTTGGGCCCAATAACACTGAAATTGACAGAAACACATGAAAATGCATGTACGGCGTGCGCCGTGATCCTGCGCAGCCGAGCCTTTTGGGTGAGTCTGCATCGGTTCTGATGAAAAGCCACTAGTTTGGGCCCAATAACACTGAAATTGACAGAAACACATGAAAATGCATGTACGGCGTGCGCCGTGACCCTGCCAGCGCAGCCGAGCCTTTGGGGTGAGTCTGCATCGGTTCTGATGAAAAGCCACTAGTTTGGGCCCAATAACACTGAAATTGACAGAAACACATGAAAATGCATGTACGGCGTGCGCCGTGACCCTGCCAGCGCAGCCGAGCCTTTTGGGTGAGTCTGCATCGGTTCTGATGAAAAGCCACTAGTTTGGGCCCAATAACACTGAAATTGATAGAAACACATGAAAATGCATGTACGGCGTGCGCCGTGACCCTGCGCAGCCGAGCCTTTGGGGTGAGTCTGCATCGGTTCTGATGAAAAGCCACTAGTTTGGGCCCAATAACACTGAAATTGACAGAAACACATGAAAATGCATGTACGGCGTGCGCCGTGATCCTGCGCAGCCGAGCCTTTGGGGTGAGTCTGCATCGGTTCTGATGAAAAGCCACTAGTTTGGGCCCAATAACACTGAAATTGACAGAAACACATGAAAATGCATGTACGGCGTGCGCCGTGACCCTGCCAGCGCAGCCGAGCCTTTTGGGTGAGTCTGCATCTGTTCTGATGAAAAGCCACTAGTTTGGGCCCAAAAACACTGAAATTGACAGAAACACATGAAAATGCATGTACGGTGTGCGCCGTAACCCTGCCAGTGCAGCCGAGGCTTTTGGGTGAGTCTGCATCGGTTCTGATGAAAAGCCACTAGTTTGGGCCCAAAAACAATGAAATTGACAGAAACACATGAAAATGCATGTACGGCGTGCGCCGTGACCCTGCCAGCGCAGCCGAGCCTTTTGGGTGAGTCTGCATCGGTTCTGATGAAAAGCGACTGGGTTGGGCCCAATAACACTGAAATTGACAGAAACACATGAAAATGCATGTACGGCGTGCGCCGTGACCCTGCCAGCGCAGCCGAGCCTTTTGGGGGAGTCTGCATCGGTTCTGATGAAAAGCGACTGGTTTGGGCCCAATAACACTGAAATTGACAGAAACACATGAAAATGCATGTACGGCGTGCGCCGTGATCCTGCGCAGCCGAGCCTTTTGGGTGAGTCTGCATCGGTTCTGATGAAAAGCCACTAGTTTGGGCCCAATAACACTGAAATTGACAGAAACACATGAAAATGCATGTACGGCGTGCGCCGTGACCCTGCCAGCGCAGCCGAGCCTTTGGGGTGAGTCTGCATCGGTTCTGATGAAAAGCCACTAGTTTGGGCCCAATAACACTGAAATTGACAGAAACACATGAAAATGCATGTACGGCGTGCGCCGTGACCCTGCCAGCGCAGCCGAGCCTTTTGGGTGAGTCTGCATCGGTTCTGATGAAAAGCGACTGGTTTGGGCCCAATAACACTGAAATTGACAGAAACACATGAAAATGCATGTACGGCGTGCGCCGTGATCCTGCGCAGCCGAGCCTTTTGGGTGAGTCTGCATCGGTTCTGATGAAAAGCCACTAGTTTGGGCCCAATAACACTGAAATTGACAGAAACACATGAAAATGCATGTACGGCGTGCGCCGTGACCCTGCCAGCGCAGCCGAGCCTTTGGGGTGAGTCTGCATCGGTTCTGATGAAAAGCCACTAGTTTGGGCCCAATAACACTGAAATTGACAGAAACACATGAAAATGCATGTACGGCGTGCGCCGTGACCCTGCCAGCGCAGCCGAGCCTTTTGGGTGAGTCTGCATCGGTTCTGATGAAAAGCCACTAGTTTGGGCCCAATAACACTGAAATTGATAGAAACACATGAAAATGCATGTACGGCGTGCGCCGTGACCCTGCGCAGCCGAGCCTTTGGGGTGAGTCTGCATCGGTTCTGATGAAAAGCCACTAGTTTGGGCCCAATAACACTGAAATTGACAGAAACACATGAAAATGCATGTACGGCGCACGCCGTGATCCTGCGCAGCCGAGCCTTTGGGGTGAGTCTGCATCGGTTCTGATGAAAAGCCACTAGTTTGGGCCCAATAACACTGAAATTGACAGAAACACATGAAAATGCATGTACGGCGTGCGCCGTGACCCTGCCAGCGCAGCCGAGCCTTTTGGGTGAGTCTGCATCTGTTCTGATGAAAAGCCACTAGTTTGGGCCCAAAAACACTGAAATTGACAGAAACACATGAAAATGCATGTACGGTGTGCGCCGTAACCCTGCCAGTGCAGCCGAGGCTTTTGGGTGAGTCTGCATCGGTTCTGATGAAAAGCCACTAGTTTGGGCCCAAAAACAATGAAATTGACAGAAACACATGAAAATACATGTACGGCGTGCGCCGTGACCCTGCCAGCGCAGCCGAGCCTTTTGGGTGAGTCTGCATCGGTTCTGATGAAAAGCGACTGGGTTGGGCCCAATAACACTGAAATTGACAGAAACACATGAAAATGCATGTACGGCGTGCGCCGTGACCCTGCCAGCGCAGCCGAGCCTTTTGGGGGAGTCTGCATCGGTTCTGATGAAAAGCGACTGGTTTGGGCCCAATAACACTGAAATTGACAGAAACACATGAAAATGCATGTACGGCGTGCGCCGTGATCCTGCGCAGCCGAGCCTTTTGGGTGAGTCTGCATCGGTTCTGATGAAAAGCCACTAGTTTGGGCCCAATAACACTGAAATTGACAGAAACACATGAAAATGCATGTACGGCGTGCGCCGTGACCCTGCCAGCGCAGCCGAGCCTTTGGGGTGAGTCTGCATCGGTTCTGATGAAAAGCCACTAGTTTGGGCCCAATACCACTGAAATTGACAGAAACACATGAAAATGCATGTACGGCGTGCGCCGTGACCCTGCCAGCGCAGCCGAGCCTTTTGGGTGAGTCTGCATCGGTTCTGATGAAAAGCCACTAGTTTGGGCCCAATAACACTGAAATTGATAGAAACACATGAAAATGCATGTACGGCGTGCGCCGTGACCCTGCGCAGCCGAGCCTTTGGGGTGAGTCTGCATCGGTTCTGATGAAAAGCCACTAGTTTGGGCCCAAAAACACTGAAATTGACAGAAACACATGAAAATTCATGTACGGCGTGCGCCGTGACCCTGCCAGCGCAGCCGAGCCTTTTGGGTGAGTCTGCATCGGTTCTGATGAAAAGCGACTGGTTTGGGCCCAATAACACTGAAATTGACAGAAACACATGAAAATGCATGTACGGCGTGCGCCGTGACCCTGCCAGCGCAGCCGAGCCTTTTGGGGGAGTCTGCATCGGTTCTGATGAAAAGCGACTGGTTTGGGCCCAATAACACTGAAATTGACAGAAACACATGAAAATGCATGTACGGCGTGCGCCGTGATCCTGCGCAGCCGAGCCTTTTGGGTGAGTCTGCATCGGTTCTGATGAAAAGCCACTAGTTTGGGCCCAATAACACTGAAATTGACAGAAACACATGAAAATGCATGTACGGCGTGCGCCGTGACCCTGCCAGCGCAGCCGAGCCTTTTGGGTGAGTCTGCATCGGTTCTGATGAAAAGCCACTAGTTTGGGCCCAATAACACTGAAATTGACAGAAACACATGAAAATGCATGTACGGCGTGCGCCGTGACCCTGCCAGCGCAGCCGAGCCTTTTGGGTGAGTCTGCATCGGTTCTGATGAAAAGCGACTGGTTTGGGCCCAATAACACTGAAATTGACAGAAACACATGAAAATGCATGTACGGCGTGCGCCGTGATCCTGCGCAGCCGAGCCTTTTGGGTGAGTCTGCATCGGTTCTGATGAAAAGCCACTAGTTTGGGCCCAATAACACTGAAATTGACAGAAACACATGAAAATGCATGTACGGCGTGCGCCGTGATCCTGCGCCGCCGAGCCTTTGGGGTGAGTCTGCATCGGTTCTGATGAAAAGCCACTAGTTTGGGCCCAATAACACTGAAATTGACAGAAACACATGAAAATGCATGTACGGCGTGCGCCGTGACCCTGCCAGCGCAGCCGAGCCTTTTGGGTGAGTCTGCATCGGTTCTGATGAAAAGCCACTAGTTTGGGCCCAATAACACTGAAATTGATAGAAACACATGAAAATGCATGTACGGCATGCGCCGTGATCCTGCGCAGCCGAGCCTTTTGGGTGAGTCTGCATCGGTTCTGATGAAAAGCCACTAGTTTGGGCCCAATAACACTGAAATTGACAGAAACACATGAAAATGCATGTACGGCGTGCGCCGTGACCCTGCCAGCGCAGCCGAGCCTTTTGGGTGAGTCTGCATCGGTTCTGATGAAAAGCGACTGGTTTGGGCCCAATAACACTGAAATTGACAGAAACACATGAAAATGCATGTACGGCGTGCGCCGTGATCCTGCGCAGCCGAGCCTTTTGGGTGAGTCTGCATCGGTTCTGATGAAAAGCCACTAGTTTGGGCCCAATAACACTGAAATTGACAGAAACACATGAAAATGCATGTACGGCGTGCGCCGTGATCCTGCGCAGCCGAGCCTTTTGGGTGAGTCTGCATCGGTTCTGATGAAAAGCCACTAGTTTGGGCCCAATAACACTGAAATTGACAGAAACACATGAAAATGCATGTACGGCGTGCGCCGTGACCCTGCCAGCGCAGCCGAGCCTTTTGGGTGAGTCTGCATCGGTTCTGATGAAAAGCCACTAGTTTGGGCCCAAAAACACTGAAATTGACAGAAACACATGAAAATGCATGTACGGCATGCGCCGAGACCCTGCCAGCGCAGCCGAGCCTTTTGGGTGAGTCTGCATCGGTTCTGATGAAAAGCCACTAGTTTGGGCCCAATAACACTGAAATTGACAGAAACACATGAAAATGCATGTACGGTGTGCGCCGTAACCCTGCTAGCGCAGCCGAGGCTTTTGGGTGAGTCTGCATCGGTTCTGATGAAAAGCCACTAGTTTGGGCCCAAAAACACTGAAATTGACAGAAACACATGAAAATACATGTACGGCGTGCGCCGTGACCCTGCCAGCGCAGCCGAGCCTTTTGGGTGAGTCTGCATTGGTTCTGATGAAAAGCGACTGGGTTGGGCCCAATAACACTGAAATTGACAGAAACACATGAAAATGCATGTACGGCGTGCGCCGTGACCCTGCCAGCGCAGCCGAGCCTTTTGGGGGAGTCTGCATCGGTTCTGATGAAAAGCGACTGGTTTGGGCCCAATAACACTGAAATTGACAGAAACACATGAAAATGCATGTACGGCATGCGCCGTGATCCTGCGCAGCCGAGCCTTTTGGGTGAGTCTGCATCGGTTCTGATGAAAAGCCACTAGTTTGGGCCCAATAACACTGAAATTGACAGAAACACATGAAAATGCATGTACGGCGTGCGCCGTGACCCTGCCAGCGCAGCCGAGCCTTTTGGGTGAGTCTGCATCGGTTCTGATGAAAAGCGACTGGTTTGGGCCCAATAACACTGAAATTGACAGAAACACATGAAAATGCATGTACGGCGTGCGCCGTGATCCTGCGCAGACGAGCCTTTTGGGTGAGTCTGCATCGGTTCTGATGAAAAGCCACTAGTTTGGGCCCAATAACACTGAAATTGACAGAAACACATGAAAATGCATGTACGGCGTGCGCCGTGACCCTGCCAGCGCAGCCGAGCCTTTGGGGTGAGTCTGCATCGGTTCTGATGAAAAGCCACTAGTTTGGGCCCAATAACACTGAAATTGACAGAAACACATGAAAATGCATGTACGGCGTGCGCCGTGACCCTGCCAGCGCAGCCGAGCCTTTTGGGTGAGTCTGCATCGGTTCTGATGAAAAGCCACTAGTTTGGGCCCAATAACACTGAAATTGATAGAAACACATGAAAATGCATGTACGGCGTGCGCCGTGACCCTGCGCAGCCGAGCCTTTGGGGTGAGTCTGCATCGGTTCTGATGAAAAGCCACTAGTTTGGGCCCAATAACACTGAAATTGACAGAAACACATGAAAATGCATGTACGGCGTGCGCCGTGATCCTGCGCAGCCGAGCCTTTGGGGTGAGTCTGCATCGGTTCTGATGAAAAGCCACTAGTTTGGGCCCAATAACACTGAAATTGACAGAAACACATGAAAATGCATGTACGGCGTGCGCCGTGACCCTGCCAGCGCAGCCGAGCCTTTTGGGTGAGTCTGCATCTGTTCTGATGAAAAGCCACTAGTTTGGGCCCAAAAACACTGAAATTGACAGAAACACATGAAAATGCATGTACGGCGTGCGCCGTGACCCTGCCAGCGCAGCCGAGCCTTTTGGGGGAGTCTGCATCGGTTCTGATGAAAAGCGACTGGTTTGGGCCCCAATAACACTGAAATTGACAGAAACACATGAAAATGCATGTACGGCGTGCGCCGTGATCCTGCGCAGCCGAGCCTTTTGGGTGAGTCTGCATCGGTTCTGATGAAAAGCCACTAGTTTGGGCCCAATAACACTGAAATTGACAGAAACACATGAAAATGCATGTACGGCGTGCGCCGTGACCCTGCCAGCGCAGCCGAGCCTTTGGGGTGAGTCTGCATCGGTTCTGATGAAAAGCCACTAGTTTGGGCCCAATAACACTGAAATTGACAGAAACACATGAAAATGCATGTACGGCGTGCGCCGTGACCCTGTCAGCGCAGCCGAGCCTTTTGGGTGAGTCTGCATCGGTTCTGATGAAAAGCCACTAGTTTGGGCCCAATAACACTGAAATTGATAGAAACACATGAAAATGCATGTACGGCGTGCGCCGTGACCCTGCGCAGCCGAGCCTTTGGGGTGAGTCTGCATCGGTTCTGATGAAAAGCCACTAGTTTGGGCCCAATAACACTGAAATTGACAGAAACACATGAAAATGCATGTACGGCGTGCGCCGTGATCCTGCGCAGCCGAGCCTTTGGGGTGAGTCTGCATCGGTTCTGATGAAAAGCCACTAGTTTGGGCCCAATAACACTGAAATTGACAGAAACACATGAAAATGCATGTACGGCGTGCGCCGTGACCCTGCCAGCGCAGCCGAGCCTTTTGGGTGAGTCTGCATCTGTTCTGATGAAAAGCCACTAGTTTGGGCCCAAAAACACTGAAATTGACAGAAACACATGAAAATGCATGTACGGTGTGCGCCGTAACCCTGCCAGTGCAGCCGAGGCTTTTGGGTGAGTCTGCATCGGTTCTGAATGAAAAGCCACTAGTTTGGGCCCAAAAAACAATGAAATTGACAGAAACACATGAAAATACATGTACGGCGTGCGCCGTGACCCTGCCAGCGCAGCCGAGCCTTTGGGGTGAGTCTGCATCGGTTTCTGATGAAAAGCGACTGGGTTGGGCCCAATAACACTGAAATTGACAGAAACACATGAAAAATGCATGTACGGCGTGCGCCGTGACCCTGCCAGCGCAGCCGAGCCCTTTTGGGGGGAGTCTGCATCGGTTCTGATGAAAAGCGACTGGTTTGGGCCCAATAACACTGAAATTGACAGAAACACATGAAAATGCATGTACGGCGTGCGCCGTGATCCTGCGCAGCCGAGCCTTTTGGGTGAGTCTGCATCGGTTCTGATGAAAAGCCACTAGTTTGGGCCCAATAACACTGAAATTGACAGAAACACATGAAAATGCATGTACGGCGTGCGCCGTGACCCTGCCAGCGCAGCCGAGCCTTTTGGGGTGAGTCTGCATCGGTTCTGATGAAAAGCCACTAGTTTGGGCCCAATAACACTGAAATTGACAGAAACACATGAAAATGCATGTACGGGCGTGCGCCGTGACCCCTGCCAGCGCAGCCGAGCCTTTTGGGTGAGTCCTGCATCGGTTCTGATGAAAAGCCACTAGTTTGGGCCCAATAACACTGAAATTGATAGAAACACATGAAAATGCATGTACGGCGTGCGCCGTGACCCTGCGCAGCCGAGCCTTTGGGGTGAGTCTGCATCGGTTCTGATGAAAAGCCACTAGTTTGGGCCCAAAAACACTGAAATTGACAGAAACACATGAAAATTCATGTACGGCGTGCGCCGTGACCCTGCCAGCGCAGCCGAGCCTTTTGGGTGAGTCTGCATCGGTTCTGATGAAAAGCGACTGGTTTGGGCCCAATAACACTGAAATTGACAGAAACACATGAAAATGCATGTACGGCGTGCGCCGTGACCCTGCCAGCGCAGCCGAGCCTTTTGGGGGAGTCTGCATCGGTTCTGATGAAAAGCGACTGGTTTGGGCCCAATAAACACTGAAATTGACAGAAACACATGAAAATGCATGTACGGCGTGCCGCCGTGATCCTGCGGCAGCCGAGCCTTTTGGGTGAGTCTGCATCGGTTCTGATGAAAAGCCACTAGTTTGGGCCCCAATAACACTGAAATTGACAGAAACACATGAAAATGCATGTACGGCGTGCGCCGTGACCCTGCCAGCGCAGCCGAGCCTTTTGGGTGAGTCTGCATCGGTTCTGATGAAAAGCCACTAGTTTTGGGCCCAATAACACTGAAATTGGACAGAAAACACATGAAAATGCATGTACGGCGTGCGCCGTGACCCTGCCAGCGCAGCCGAGCCTTTTGGGTGAGTCTGCATCGGTTCTGATAAAAAGCGACTGGTTTGGGCCCAATAACACTGAAATTGACAGAAAACACATGAAAATGCATGTACGGCGTGCGCCGTGATCCTGCGCAGCCGAGCCTTTTGGGTGAGTCTGCATCGGTTCTGATGAAAAGCCACTAATTTGGGCCCAAAAAACACTGAAATTGACAGAAACACATGAAAATGCATGTACGGCGTGCGCCGTGATCCTGCGCAGCCCGAGCCTTTGGGGTGAGTCTGCATCGGTTCTGATGAAAAAGCCACTAGTTTGGGCCCAATAAACACTGAAATTGACAGAAACACATGAAAATGCATGTACGGCGTGCGCCGTGACCCTCGCCAGCGCAGCCGAGCCTTTTGGGTGAGTCTGCATCGGTTCTGATGAAAAGCCACTAGTTTGGGCCCAATAACACTGAAATTGATAGAAACACATGAAAATGCATGTACGGCATGCGCCGTGATCCTGCGCAGCCCGAGCCTTTTGGGTGAGTCTGCATCGGTTCTGATGAAAAGCCACTAGTTTGGGGCCCAATAACACTGAAATTGACAGAAAACACATGAAAATGCATGTACGGCGTGCGCCGTGACCCTGCCAGCGCAGCCGAGCCTTTTGGGTGAGTCTGCATCGGTTCTGATGAAAAGCGACCTGGTTTGGGCCCAATAACACTGAAATTGACAGAAACACATGAAAATGCATGTACGGCGTGCGCCGTGATCCTGCGCAGCCGAGCCTTTTGGGTGAGTCTGCATCGGTTCTGATGAAAAGCCACTAGTTTGGGCCCCAATAACACTGAAATTGACAGAAACACATGAAAATGCATGTACGGCGTGCGCCGTGATCCTGCGCAGCCGAGCCTTTTGGGTGAGTCTGCAATCGGTTCTGATGAAAAGCCACTAGTTTGGGCCCAATAACACTGAAATTGACAGAAACACATGAAAATGCATGTACGGCGTGCGCCGTGACCCTGCCAGCGCAGCCGAGCCTTTTGGGTGAGTCTGCATCGGTTCTGATGAAAAGCCACTAGTTTGGGCCCAAAAACACTGAAATTGACAGAAACACATGAAAAAGCATGTACGGCATGCGCCGAGACCCTGCCAGCGCAGCCGAGCCTGTTGGGTGAGTCTGCATCGGTTCTGATGAAAAGCCACTAGTTTGGGCCCAATAACACTGAAATTGACAGAAACACATGAAAATGCATGTACGGTGTGCGCCGTAACCCTGCCAGCGCAGCCGAGGCTTTTGGTGAGTCTGCATCGGTTCTGATGAAAAGCCACTAGTTTGGGGCCCAAAAAACACTGAAATTGACAGAAACACATGAAAATACATGTACGGCGTGCGCCGTGACCCTGCCAGTGCAGCCGAGCCTTTTGGGTGAGTCTGCATTGGTTCTGATGAAAAGCGACTGGGTTGGGCCCAATAACACTGAAAATTGACAGAAACACATGAAAATGCATGTACGGCGTGCGCCGTGACCCTGCCAGCGCAGCCGAGCCTTTTGGGGGAGTCTGCATCGGTTCTGATGAAAAGCGACTGGTTTGGGCCCAATAACACTGAAATTGACAGAAACACATGAAAATGCATGTACGGGCATGCGCCGTGATCCTGCGCAGCCGAGCCTTTTGGGTGAGTCTGCATCGGTTCTGATGAAAAGCCACTAGTTTGGGCCCAATAACACTGAAATTGACAGAAACACATGAAAATGCATGTACGGCGTGCGCCGTGACCCTGCCAGCGCAGCCGAGCCTTTTGGGTGAGTCTGCATCGGTTCTGATGAAAAGCGACTGGTTTGGGCCCAATAACACTGAAATTGACAGAAACACATGAAAATGCATGTACGGCGTGCGCCGTGA
>NW_025335241.1:0-41844 GCF_914725855.1 Thunnus albacares
TTTCTGTCAATTTCAGTGTTTTTGGGCCCAAATTAGTGGCTTTTCAACAGAACCGATGCAGACTCACCCAAAAGGCTCGGCTGCGCTGGTAGGGTCAAAGCGCACGCTGTAAATGTATTTTCATGTGTTTCTGTCAATTTCAGTGTTATTGGGCCCAAACTAGTGGCTTTTCATCAGAACCGATGCAGACTCACCCAAAAGGCTCGGCTGCGCTGGCAGGGTCACGGCGCACGCCGTATATGTATTTTCATGTGTTTCTGTCAATTTCAGTGTTATTGGGCCCAAACTAGTGGCTTTTCATCAGAACCGATGCAGACTCACCCAAAAGGCTCGGCTGCGCTGGCAGGGTCACGGCGCACGCCGTACATGCATTTTCATGTGTTTCTGTCAATTTCAGTGTTTTTGAGCCCAAACTAGTGGCTTTTCATCAGAACCGATGCAGACTCACCCAAAAGGTTCGGCTGCGCTGGCAGGGTCAAAGCGCACGACGTAAATGTATTTTCATGTGTTTCTGTCAATTTCAGTGTTTTTGGGCCCAAACTAGTGGCTTTTCATCAGAACCGATGCAGACTCACCCAAAAGGCTCGGCTGCGCTGGCAGGGTCACGGCGCACGCCGTACATGCATTTTCATGTGTTTCTGTCAATTTCAGTGTTTTTGGGCCCAAACTAGTGGCTTTTCATCAGAACCAATGCAGACTCACCCAAAAGGCTCGGCTGTGCTGGCAGGGTCAAAGCGCACGCCGTAAATGTATTTTCATGTGTTTCTGTCAATTTCAGTGTTATTGGGCCCAAACTAGTGGCTTTTCATCAGAACCGATGCAGACTCACCCAAAAGGCTCGGCTGCGCTGGCAGGGTCACGGTGCACGCCGTACATGCATTTTCATGTGTTTCTGTCAATTTCAGTGTTTTTGGGCCCAAACTAGTGGCTTTTCATCAGAACCGATGCAGACTCACCCAAAAGGCTCGGCTGCGCTGGCAGGGTCAAAGCGCACGCCGTAAATGTATTTTCATGTGTTTCTGTCAATTTCAGTGTTATTGGGCCCAAAATAGTGGCTTTTCATCAGAACCGATGCAGACTCACCCAAAAGGCTCGGCTGCGCTGGCAGGGTCAAAGCGCACGCCGTAAATGTATTTTCATGTGTTTCTGTCAATTTCAGTGTTATTGGGCCCAAAATAGTGGCTTTTCATCAGAACCGATGCAGACTCACCCAAAAGGCTCGGCTGCGCTGGCAGGGTCACGGCGCACGCCGTACATGCATTTTCATGTGTTTCTGTCAATTTCAGTGTTTTTGGGCCCAAACTAGTGGCTTTTCATCAGAACCGATGCAGACTCACCCAAAAGGTTCGGCTGCGCTGGCAGGGTCAAAGCGCACGCCGTAAATGTATTTTCATGTGTTACTGTCAATTTCAGTGTTATTGGGCCCAAACTAGTGGCTTTTCATCAGAACCGATGCAGACTCACCCAAAAGGCTCGGCTGCGCTGGCAGGGTCAAAGCGCACGCCGTAAATGTATTTTCATGTGTTTCTGTCAATTTCAGTGTTATTGGGCCCAAACTAGTGGCTTTTCATCAGAACCGATGCAGACTCACCCAAAAGGCTCGGTTGCGCTGGCAGGGTCACGGCGCACGCCGTACATGCATTTTCATGTGTTTCTGTCAATTTCAGTGTTTTTGGGCCCAAACTAGTGGCTTTTCATCAGAACCGATGCAGACTCACCCAAAAGGCTCGGCTGCGCTGGCAGGGTCACGGCGCACGCCGTACATGCATTTTCATGTGTTTCTGTCAATTTCAGTGTTTTTGGGCCCAAACTAGTGGCTTTTCATCAGAACCGATGCAGACTCACCCAAAAGGCTCGGCTGCGCTGGCAGGGTCAAAGCGCACGCCGTAAATGTATTTTCATGTGTTTCTGTCAATTTCAGTGTTTTTGGGCCCAAACCCTTCGCTTTTCATCAGAACCGATGCAGACTCACCCAAAAGGCTCGGCTGCGCTGGCAGGGTCACGTTGCATGCCGTACATGCATTTTCATGTGTTTCTCTCAATTTCAGTGTTTTTGGGCACAAATTAGTGGCTTTTCAACAGAACCGATGCAGACTCACCCAAAAGGCTCGGCTGCGCTGGCAGGGTCAAAGCGCATGCCTTAAATGTATTTTCATGTGTTTCTGTCAATTTCAGTGTTTTTGGGCCCAAACTAGTGGCTTTTCATCAGAACCGATGCAGACTCACCCAAAAGGCTCGGCTGCGCTGGCAGGGTCAAAGCGGACGCCGTAAATGTATTTTCATGTGTTTCTGTCAATTTCAGTGTTTTTGGGCCCAAAATAGTGGCTTTTCATCAGAACCGATGCAGACTCACCCAAAAGGCTCGGCTGCGCTGGCAGGGTCAAAGCGCACGCCGTAAATGTATTTTCATGTGTTTCTGTCAATTTCAGTGTTATTGGGCCCAAACTAGTGGCTTTTCATCAGAACCGATGCAGACTCACCCAAAAGGTTCGGCTGCGCTGGCAGGGTCACGGCGCACGCCGTACATGCATTTTCATGTGTTTCTGTCAATTTCAGTGTTTTTGGGCCCAAACTAGTGGCTTTTCATCAGAACCGATGCAGACTCACCCAAAAGGCTCGGCTGCGCTGGCAGGGTCACGGCGCATGCCGTACATGCATTTTCATGTGTTTCTGTCAATTTCAGTGTTTTTGGGCCCAAACTAGTGGCTTTTCATCAGAACCGATGCAGACTCACCCAAAAGGCTCGGCTGCGCTGGCAGGGTCACGGCGCATGCCGTACATGCATTTTCATGTGTTTCTGTCAATTTCAGTGTTTTTGGGCCCAAACTAGTGGCTTTTCATCAGAACCGATGCAGACTCACCCAAAAGGCTCGGCTGCGCTGGCAGGGTCAAAGCGCACGCCGTAAATGTATTTTCATGTGTTTCTGTCAATTTCAGTGTTTTTGGGCCCAAACCAGTGGCTTTTCATCAGAACCGATGCAGACTCACCCAAAAGGCTCGGCTGCGCTGGCAGGGTCACGGCGCACACCGTACATGCATTTTCATGTGTTTCTGTCAATTTCAGTGTTTTTGGGCCCAAACTAGTGGCTTTTCATCAGAACCGATGCAGACTCACCCAAAAGGCTCGGCTGCGCTGGCAGGGTCAAAGCGCACGCCGTAAATGTATTTTCATGTGTTTCTGTCAATTTCAGTGTTATTGGGCCCAAACTAGTGGCTTTTCATCAGAACCGATGCAGACTCACCCAAAAGGCTCGGCTGCGCTGGCAGGGTCACGGCGCACGCCGTACATGCATTTTCATGTGTTTCTGTCAATTTCAGTGTTTTTGGGCCCAAACTAGTGGCTTTTCATCAGAACCGATGCAGACTCACCCAAAAGGCTCGGCTGCGCTGGCAGGGTCAAAGCGGACGCCGTAAATGTATTTTCATGTGTTTCTGTCAATTTCAGTGTTTTTGGGCCCAAACTAGTGGCTTTTCATCAGAACCGATGCAGACTCACCCAAAAGGCTCGGCTGTGCTGGCAGGGTCAAAGCGCACGCCGTAAATGTATTTTCATGTGTTTCTGTCAATTTCAGTGTTATTGGGCCCAAACTAGTGGCTTTTCATCAGAACCGATGCAGACTCACCCAAAAGGCTCGGCTGCGCTGGCAGGGTCACGGCGCACGCCGTACATGCATTTTCATGTGTTTCTGTCAATTTCAGTGTTTTTGGGCCCAAACTAGTGGCTTTTCATCAGAACCGATGCAGACTCACCCAAAAGGCTCGGCTGCGCTGGCAGGGTGAAAGCGCACGCCGTAAATGTATTTTCATGTGTTTCTGTCAATTTCAGTGTTATTGGGCCCAAAATAGTGGCTTTTCATCAGAACCGATGCAGACTCACCCAAAAGGCTCGGCTGCGCTAGCAGGGTCACGTTGCATGCCGTACATGCATTTTCATGTGTTTCTCTCAATTTCAGTGTTTTTGGGCCCAAATTAGTGGCTTTTCATCAGAACCGATGCAGACTCACCCAAAAGGCTCGGCTGCGCTGGCAGGGTCAAAGCGCACGCCTTAAATGTATTTTCATGTGTTTCTGTCAATTTCAGTGTTATTGGGCCCAAACTAGTGGCTTTTCATCAGAACCGATGCAGACTCACCCAAAAGGCTCAGCTGCGCTGGCAGGGTCAAAGCGCACGCCGTACATGCATTTTCATGTGTTTCTGTCAATTTCAGTGTTATTGGGCCCAAACTAGTGACTTTTCATCAGAACCGATGCAGACTCACCCAAAAGGCTCGGCTGCGCTGGCAGGGTCACGGCGCACGCCGTATATGTATTTTCATGTGTTTCTGTCAATTTCAGTGTTATTGGGCCCAAACTAGTGGCTTTTCATCAGAACCGATGCAGACTCACCCAAAAGGCTCGGCTGCGCTGGCAGGGTCACGGCGCACGCCATACATGCATTTTCATGTGTTTCTGTCAATTTCAGTGTTTTTGGGCCCAAACTAGTGGCTTTTCATCAGAACCAATGCAGACTCACCCAAAAGGTTCGGCTGCGCTGGCAGGGTCAAAGCGCACGCCGTAAATGTATTTTCATGTGTTTCTGTCAATTTCAGTGTTTTTGGGCCCAAACCAGTCGCTTTGATTCAGAACCGATGCAGACTCACCCAAAAGGCTCGGCTGCGCTGGCAGGGTCAAAGCGCACGCCGTAAATGTATTTTCATGTGTTTCTGTCAATTTCAGTGTTATTGGGCCCAAACTAGTGGCTTTTCATCAGAACCGATGCAGACTCACCCAAAAGGTTCGGCTGCGCTGGCAGGGTCACGGTGCACGCCGTACATGCATTTTCATGTGTTTCTGTCAATTTCAGTGTTATTGGGCCCAAACTAGTGGCTTTTCATCAGAACCGATGCAGACTCACCCAAAAGGCTCGGCTGCGCTGGCAGGGTCAAAGCGCACGCCGTAAATGTATTTTCATGTGTTTCTGTCAATTTCAGTGTTATTGGGCCCAAACTAGTGGCTTTTCATCAGAACCGATGCAGACTCACCCAAAAGGCTCAGCTGCGCTGGCAGGGTCACGGCGCACGCCGTACATGCATTTTCATGTGTTTCTGTCAATTTCAGTGTTATTGGGCCCAAACTAGTGGCTTTTCATCAGAACCGATGCAGACTCACCCAAAAGGCTCGGCTGCGCTGGCAGGGTCAAAGCGCACGCCGTAAATGTATTTTCATGTGTTTCTGTCAATTTCAGTGTTATTGGGCCCAAAATAGTGGCTTTTCATCAGAACCGATGCAGACTCACCCAAAAGGCTCGGCTGCGCTGGCAGGGTCACGTTGCACGCCGTACATGCATTTTCATGTGTTTCTGTCAATTTCAGTGTTTTTGGGCCCAAATTAGTGGCTTTTCAACAGAACCGATGCAGACTCACCCAAAAGGCTCGGCTGCGCTGGTAGGGTCAAAGCGCACGCCGTAAATGTATTTTCATGTGTTTCTGTCAATTTCAGTGTTATTGGGCCCAAACTAGTGGCTTTTCATCAGAACCGATGCAGACTCACCCAAAAGGCTCGGCTGCGCTGGCAGGGTCACGGCGCACGCCGTATATGTATTTTCATGTGTTTCTGTCAATTTCAGTGTTATTGGGCCCAAACTAGTGGCTTTTCATCAGAACCGATGCAGACTCACCCAAAAGGCTCGGCTGCGCTGGCAGGGTCACGGCGCACGCCGTACATGCATTTTCATGTGTTTCTGTCAATTTCAGTGTTTTTGGGCCCAAACTAGTGGCTTTTCATCAGAACCGATGCAGACTCACCCAAAAGGCTCGGCTGCGCTGGCAGGGTCACGGCGCACGCCGTACATACATTTTCATGTGTTTCTGTGAATTTTAGTGTTTTTGGGCCCAAACTAGTGGCTTTTCATCAGAACCGATGCAGACTCACCCAAAAGGCTCGGTTGCGCTGGCAGGGTCGAAGCGCACACCGTAAATGTATTTTCATGTGTTTCTGTCAATTTCAGTGTTATTGGGCCCAAACTAGTGGCTTTTCATCAGAACCGATGCAGACTCACCCAAAAGGCTTGGCTGCGCTGGCAGGGTCACGGCGCACGCCGTATATGTATTTTCATGTGTTTCTGTCAATTTCAGTGTTATTGGGCCCAAACTAGTGGCTTTTCATCAGAACCGATGCAGACTCACCCAAAAGGCTCGGCTGCGCTGGCAGGGTCACGGCGCACGCCGTACATGCATTTTCATGTGTTTCTGTCAATTTCAGTGTTATTGGGCCCAAACTAGTGGCTTTTCATCAGAACCGATGCAGACTCACCCAAAAGGCTCGGCTGCGCTGGCAGGGTCAAAGCGCACGCCTTAAATGTATTTTCATGTGTTTCTGTCAATTTCAGTGTTATTGGGCCCAAACTAGTGGCTTTTCATCAGAACCGATGCAGACTCACCCAAAAGGCTCGGCTGCGCTGGCAGGGTCACGGCGCACGCCGTACATGCATTTTCATGTGTTTCTGTCAATTTCAGTGTTTTTGGGCCCAAACTAGTGGCTTTTCATCAGAACCGATGCAGACTCACCCAAAAGGCTCGGCTGCGCTGGCAGGGTCACGGCGCACGCCGTACATGCATTTTCATGTGTTTCTGTCAATTTCAGTGTTATTGGGCCCAAACTAGTGGCTTTTCATCAGAACCGATGCAGACTCACCCAAAAGGCTCGGCTGCGCTGGCAGGGTCACGGCGCACGCCGTACATGCATTTTCATGTGTTTCTGTCAATTTCAGTGTTATTGGGCCCAAACTAGTGGCTTTTCATCAGAACCGATGCAGACTCACCAAAAGGCTCGGCTGCGCTGGCAGGGTCAAAGCGCACGCCGTAAATGTATTTTCATGTGTTTCTGTCAATTTCAGTGTTATTGGGCCCAAACTAGTGGCTTTTCATCAGAACCGATGCAGACTCACCCAAAAGGCTCGGCTGCGCTGGCAGGGTCAAAGCGCACGCCGTAAATGTATTTTCATGTGTTTCTGTCAATTTCAGTGTTATTGGGCCCAAAACTAGTGGCTTTTCATCAGAACCGATGCAGACTCACCCAAAAGGCTCGGCTGCGCTGGCAGGGTCACGGCGCACGCCGTACATGCATTTTCATGTGTTTCTGTCAATTTCAGTGTTATTGGGCCCAAACTAGTGGCTTTTCATCAGAACCGATGCAGACTCACCCAAAAGGCTCGGCTGCGCTGGCAGGGTCACGGCGCACGCCGTACATGCATTTTCATGTGTTTCTGTCAATTTCAGTGTTATTGGGCCCAAACTAGTGGCTTTTCATCAGAACCGATGCAGACTCACCCAAAAGGCTCGGCTGCGCTGGCAGGGTCAAAGCGCACGCCGTAAATGCATTTTCATGTGTTTCTGTCAATTTCAGTGTTTTTGGGCCCAAACTAGTGGCTTTTCATCAGAACCGATGCAGACTCACCCAAAAGGCTCGGCTGCGCTGGCAGGGTCACAGCGCACGCCGTACATGTATTTTCATGTGTTTCTGTCAATTTCAGTGTTATTGGGCCCAAACTAGTGGCTTTTCATCAGAACCGATGCAGACTCACCCAAAAGGCTCGGCTGCGCTGGCAGGGTCACGGCGCACGCCGTACATGCATTTTCATGTGTTTCTGTCAATTTCAGTGTTATTGGGCCCAAACTAGTGGCTTTTCATCAGAACCGATGCAGACTCACCCAAAAGGCTCGGCTGCGCTGGCAGGGTCAAAGCGCACGCCGTAAATGTATTTTCATGTGTTTCTGTCAATTTCAGTGTTATTGGGCCCAAACTAGTGGCTTTTCATCAGAACCGATGCAGACTCACCCAAAAGGCTCGGCTGCGCTGGCAGGGTCAAAGCGCACGCCGTAAATGTATTTTCATGTGTTTCTGTCAATTTCAGTGTTATTGGGCCCAAACTAGTGGCTTTTCATCAGAACCGATG
This sequence comes from Thunnus albacares, assembly GCF_914725855.1. Taxonomy (NCBI): domain Eukaryota; kingdom Metazoa; phylum Chordata; class Actinopteri; order Scombriformes; family Scombridae; genus Thunnus; species Thunnus albacares. Next base: position 7,933 of record NW_025335241.1, read on the forward strand.
CAGACTCACCCAAAAGGCTCGGCTGCGCTGGCAGGGTCACGGCGCACGCCGTACATGCATTTTCATGTGTTTCTGTCAATTTCAGTGTTATTGGGCCCAAACTAGTGGCTTTTCATCAGAACCGATGCAGACTCACCCAAAAGGCTCGGCTGCGCTGGCAGGGTCACGGCGCACGCCGTACATGCATTTTCATGTGTTTCTGTCAATTTCAGTGTTATTGGGCCCAAACTAGTGGCTTTTCATCAGAACCGATGCAGACTCACCCAAAAGGCTCGGCTGCGCTGGCAGGGTCAAAGCGCACGCCGTAAATGCATTTTCATGTGTTTCTGTCAATTTCAGTGTTTTTGGGCCCAAACTAGTGGCTTTTCATCAGAACCGATGCAGACTCACCCAAAAGGCTCGGCTGCGCTGGCAGGGTCACGGCGCACGCCGTACATGTATTTTCATGTGTTTCTGTCAATTTCAGTGTTATTGGGCCCAAACTAGTGGCTTTTCATCAGAACCGATGCAGACTCACCCAAAAGGCTCGGCTGCGCTGGCAGGGTCACGGCGCACGCCGTACATGCATTTTCATGTGTTTCTGTCAATTTCAGTGTTATTGGGCCCAAACTAGTGGCTTTTCATCAGAACCGATGCAGACTCACCCAAAAGGCTCGGCTGCGCTGGCAGGGTCAAAGCGCACGCCGTAAATGTATTTTCATGTGTTTCTGTCAATTTCAGTGTTATTGGGCCCAAACTAGTGGCTTTTCATCAGAACCGATGCAGACTCACCCAAAAGGCTCGGCTGCGCTGGCAGGGTCACGGCGCACGCCGTACATACATTTTCATGTGTTTCTGTCAATTTCAGTGTTTTTCGGCCCAAACTAGTGGCTTTTCATCAGAACCGATGCAGACTCACCCAAAAGGCTCGGTTGCGCTGGCAGGGTCGAAGCGCACACCGTAAATGTATTTTCATGTGTTTCTGTCAATTTCAGTGTTATTGGGCCCAAACTAGTGGCTTTTCATCAGAACCGATGCAGACTCACCCAAAAGGCTTGGCTGCGCTGGCAGGGTCATGGCGCACGCCGTATATGTATTTTCATGTGTTTCTGTCAATTTCAGTGTTATTGGGCCCAAACTAGTGGCTTTTCATCAGAACCGATGCAGACTCACCCAAAAGGCTCGGCTGCGCTGGCAGGGTCACGGCGCACGCCGTACATGCATTTTCATGTGTTTCTGTCAATTTCAGTGTTTTTGGGCCCAAACTAGTGGCTTTTCATCAGAACCGATGCAGACTCACCCAAAAGGCTCGGTTGCGCTGGCAGGGTCGAAGCGCACACCGTAAATGTATTTTCATGTGTTTCTGTCAATTTCAGTGTTATTGGGCCCAAACCAGTGGCTTTTCATCAGAACCGATGCAGACTCACCCAAAAGGCTTGGCTGCGCTGGCAGGGTCACGGCGCACGCCGTATATGTATTTTCATGTGTTTCTGTCAATTTCAGTGTTATTGGGCCCAAACTAGTGGCTTTTCATCAGAACCGATGCAGACTCACCCAAAAGGCTCGGCTGCGCTGGCAGGGTCACGGCGCACGCCGTACATGCATTTTCATGTGTTTCTGTCAATTTCAGTGTTATTGGGCCCAAACTAGTGGCTTTTCATCAGAACCGATGCAGACTCACCCAAAAGGCTCGGCTGCGCTGGCAGGGTCAAAGCGCACGCCGTAAATGCATTTTCATGTGTTTCTGTCAATTTCAGTGTTTTTGGGCCCAAACTAGTGGCTTTTCATCAGAACCGATGCAGACTCACCCAAAAGGCTCGGCTGCGCTGGCAGGGTCACGGCGCACGCCGTACATGTATTTTCATGTGTTTCTGTCAATTTCAGTGTTATTGGGCCCAAACTAGTGGCTTTTCATCAGAACCGATGCAGACTCACCCAAAAGGCTCGGCTGCGCTGGCAGGGTCACGGCGCACGCCGTACATGCATTTTCATGTGTTTCTGTCAATTTCAGTGTTATTGGGCCCAAACTAGTGGCTTTTCATCAGAACCGATGCAGACTCACCCAAAAGGCTCGGCTGCGCTGGCAGGGTCAAAGCGCACGCCGTAAATGTATTTTCATGTGTTTCTGTCAATTTCAGTGTTATTGGGCCCAAACTAGTGGCTTTTCATCAGAACCGATGCAGACTCACCCAAAAGGCTCGGCTGCGCTGGCAGGGTCACGGCGCACGCCGTACATGCATTTTCATGTGTTTCTGTCAATTTCAGTGTTATTGGGCCCAAACTAGTGGCATTTCATCAGAACCGATGCAGACTCACCCAAAAGGCTCGGCTGCGCTGGCAGGGTCAAAGCGCACGCCGTAAATGTATTTTCATGTGTTTCTGTCAATTTCAGTGTTATTGGGCCCAAACTAGTGGCTTTTCATCAGAACCGATGCAGACTCACCCAAAAGGCTCGGCTGCGCTGGCAGGGTCACGGCGCACGCCGTACATACATTTTCATGTGTTTCTGTCAATTTTAGTGTTTTTGGGCCCAAACTAGTGGCTTTTCATCAGAACCGATGCAGACTCACCCAAAAGGCTCGGTTGCGCTGGCAGGGTCGAAGCGCACACCGTAAATGTATTTTCATGTGTTTCTGTCAATTTCAGTGTTATTGGGCCCAAACTAGTGGCTTTTCATCAGAACCGATGCAGACTCACCCAAAAGGCTCGGCTGCGCTGGCAGGGTCACGGCGCACGCCGTACATGTATTTTCATGTGTTTCTGTCAATTTCAGTGTTATTGGGCCCAAACTAGTGGCTTTTCATCAGAACCGATGCAGACTCACCCAAAAGGCTCGGCTGCGCTGGCAGGGTCACGGCGCACGCCGTACATGCATTTTCATGTGTTTCTGTCAATTTCAGTGTTATTGGGCCCAAACTAGTGGCTTTTCATCAGAACCGATGCAGACTCACCCAAAAGGCTCGGCTGCGCTGGCAGGGTCAAAGCGCACGCCGTAAATGTATTTTCATGTGTTTCTGTCAATTTCAGTGTTATTGGGCCCAAACTAGTGGCTTTTCATCAGAACCGATGCAGACTCACCCAAAAGGCTCGGCTGCGCTGGCAGGGTCACGGCGCACGCCGTACATGCATTTTCATGTGTTTCTGTCAATTTCAGTGTTTTTGGGCCCAAACTAGTGGCTTTTCATCAGAACCGATGCAGACTCACCCAAAAGGCTCGGCTGCGCTGGCAGGGTCACGGCGCACGCCGTACATGCATTTTCATGTGTTTCTGTCAATTTCAGTGTTATTGGGCCCAAACTAGTGGCTTTTCATCAGAACCGATGCAGACTCACCCAAAAGGCTCGGCTGCGCTGGCAGGGTCACGGCGCACGCCGTACATGCATTTTCATGTGTTTCTGTCAATTTCAGTGTTATTGGGCCCAAACTAGTGGCTTTTCATCAGAACCGATGCAGACTCACCCAAAAGGCTCGGCTGCGCTGGCAGGGTCAAAGCGCACGCCGTAAATGTATTTTCATGTGTTTCTGTCAATTTCAGTGTTATTGGGCCCAAACTAGTGGCTTTTCATCAGAACCGATGCAGACTCACCCAAAAGGCTCGGCTGCGCTGGCAGGGTCAAAGCGCACGCCGTAAATGTATTTTCATGTGTTTCTGTCAATTTCAGTGTTATTGGGCCCAAACTAGTGGCTTTTCATCAGAACCGATGCAGACTCACCCAAAAGGCTCGGCTGCGCTGGCAGGGTCACGGCGCACGCCGTACATGCATTTTCATGTGTTTCTGTCAATTTCAGTGTTATTGGGCCCAAACTAGTGGCTTTTCATCAGAACCGATGCAGACTCACCCAAAAGGCTCGGCTGCGCTGGCAGGGTCACGGCGCACGCCGTACATGCATTTTCATGTGTTTCTGTCAATTTCAGTGTTATTGGGCCCAAACTAGTGGCTTTTCATCAGAACCGATGCAGACTCACCCAAAAGGCTCGGCTGCGCTGGCAGGGTCAAAGCGCACGCCGTAAATGCATTTTCATGTGTTTCTGTCAATTTCAGTGTTTTTGGGCCCAAACTAGTGGCTTTTCATCAGAACCGATGCAGACTCACCCAAAAGGCTCGGCTGCGCTGGCAGGGTCACAGCGCACGCCGTACATGTATTTTCATGTGTTTCTGTCAATTTCAGTGTTATTGGGCCCAAACTAGTGGCTTTTCATCAGAACCGATGCAGACTCACCCAAAAGGCTCGGCTGCGCTGGCAGGGTCACGGCGCACGCCGTACATGCATTTTCATGTGTTTCTGTCAATTTCAGTGTTATTGGGCCCAAACTAGTGGCTTTTCAATCAGAACCGATGCAGACTCACCCAAAAGGCTCGGCTGCGCTGGCAGGGTCAAAGCGCACGCCGTAAATGTATTTTCATGTGTTTCTGTCAATTTCAGTGTTATTGGGCCCAAACTAGTGGCTTTTCATCAGAACCGATGCAGACTCACCCAAAAGGCTCGGCTGCGCTGGCAGGGTCAAAGCGCACGCCGTAAATGTATTTTCATGTGTTTCTGTCAATTTCAGTGTTATTGGGCCCAAACTAGTGGCTTTTCATCAGAACCGATGCAGACTCACCCAAAAGGCTCGGCTGCGCTGGCAGGGTCACGGCGCACGCCGTACATGCATTTTCATGTGTTTCTGTCAATTTCAGTGTTTTTTGGGCCCAAACTAGTGGCTTTTCATCAGAACCGATGCAGACTCACCCAAAAGGCTCGGCTGCGCTGGCAGGGTCAAAGCGCACGCCGTAAATGTATTTTCATGTGTTTCTGTCAATTTCAGTGTTATTGGGCCCAAACTAGTGGCTTTTCATCAGAACCGATGCAGACTCACCCAAAAGGCTCGGCTGCGCTGGCAGGGTCACGGCGCACGCCGTACATACATTTTCATGTGTTTCTGTCAATTTCAGTGTTTTTGGGCCCGAAACTAGTGGCTTTTCATCAGAACCGATGCAGACTCACCCAAAAGGCTCGGTTGCGCTGGCAGGGTCGAAGCGCACACCGTAAATGTATTTTCATGTGTTTCTGTCAATTTCAGTGTTATTGGGCCCAAACTAGTGGCTTTTCATCAGAAACCGATGCAGACTCACCCAAAAGGCTTGGCTGCGCTGGCAGGGTCACGGCGCACGCCGTATATGTATTTTCATGTGTTTCTGTCAAATTCAGTGTTATTGGGCCCAAACTAAGTGGCTTTTTCATCAGAACCGATGCAGACTCACCCAAAAGGCTCGGCTGCGCTGGCAGGGTCACGGCGCACGCCGTACATGCATTTTCATGTGTTTCTGTCAATTTCAGTGTTATTGGGCCCAAACTAGTGGCTTTTCATCAGAACCGATGCAGACTCACCCAAAAGGCTCGGCTGCGCTGGCAGGGTCAAAGCGCACGCCGTAAATGCATTTTCATGTGTTTCTGTCAATTTCAGTGTTTTTGGGCCCAAACTAGTGGCTTTTCATCAGAACCGATGCAGACTCACCCAAAAGGCTCGGCTGCGCTGGCAGGGTCACGGCGCACGCCGTACATGTATTTTCATGTGTTTCTGTCAATTTCAGTGTTATTGGGCCCAAACTAGTGGCTTTTCATCAGAACCGATGCAGACTCACCCAAAAGGCTCGGCTGCGCTGGCAGGGTCACGGCGCACGCCGTACATGCATTTTCATGTGTTTCTGTCAATTTCAGTGTTATTGGGCCCAAACTAGTGGCTTTTCATCAGAACCGATGCAGACTCACCCAAAAGGCTCGGCTGCGCTGGCAGGGTCAAAGCGCACGCCGTAAATGTATTTTCATGTGTTTCTGTCAATTTCAGTGTTATTGGGCCCAAACTAGTGGCTTTTCATCAGAACCGATGCAGACTCACCCAAAAGGCTCGGCTGCGCTGGCAGGGTCACGGCGCACGCCGTACATGCATTTTCATGTGTTTCTGTCAATTTCAGTGTTATTGGGCCCAAACTAGTGGCATTTCATCAGAACCGATGCAGACTCACCCAAAAGGCTCGGCTGCGCTGGCAGGGTCAAAGCGCACGCCGTAAATGTATTTTCATGTGTTTCTGTCAATTTCAGTGTTATTGGGCCCAAACTAGTGGCTTTTCATCAGAACCGATGCAGACTCACCCAAAAGGCTCGGCTGCGCTGGCAGGGTCACGGCGCACGCCGTACATCGCATTTTCATGTGTTTCTGTCAATTTCAGTGTTTTTGGGCCCAAACTAGTGGCTTTTCATCAGAACCGATGCAGACTCACCCAAAAGGCTCGGCTGCGCTGGCAGGGTCAAAGCGCACGCCGTAAATGTATTTTCATGTGTTTCTGTCAATTTCAGTGTTATTGGGCCCAAACTAGTGGCTTTTCATCAGAACCGATGCAGACTCACCCAAAAGGCTCGGCTGCGCTGGCAGGGTCACGGCGCACGCCGTACATACATTTTCATGTGTTTCTGTGAATTTTAGTGTTTTTGGGCCCAAAACTAGTGGCTTTTCATCAGAACCGATGCAGACTCACCCAAAAGGCTCGGTTTGCGCTGGCAGGGTCGAAGCGCACACCGTAAATGTATTTTCATGTGTTTCTGTCAATTTCAGTGTTATTGGGCCCAAACTAGTGGCTTTTCATCAGAACCGATGCAGACTCACCCAAAAGGCTTGGCTGCGCTGGCAGGGTCACGGCGCACGCCGTATATGTATTTTCATGTGTTTCTGTCAATTTCAGTGTTATTGGGCCCAAACTAGTGGCTTTTCATCAGAACCGATGCAGACTCACCCAAAAGGCTCGGCTGCGCTGGCAGGGTCACGGCGCACGCCGTACATGCATTTTCATGTGTTTCTGTCAATTTCAGTGTTATTGGGCCCAAACTAGTGGCTTTTCATCAGAACCGATGCAGACTCACCCAAAAGGCTCGGCTGCGCTGGCAGGGTCAAAGCGCACGCCTTAAATGTATTTTCATGTGTTTCTGTCAATTTCAGTGTTATTGGGCCCAAACTAGTGGCTTTTCATCAGAACCGATGCAGACTCACCCAAAAGGCTCGGCTGCGCTGGCAGGGTCACGGCGCACGCCGTACATGCATTTTCATGTGTTTCTGTCAATTTCAGTGTTTTTGGGCCCAAACTAGTGGCTTTTCATCAGAACCGATGCAGACTCACCCAAAAGGCTCGGCTGCGCTGGCAGGGTCACGGCGCACGCCGTACATGCATTTTCATGTGTTTCTGTCAATTTCAGTGTTATTGGGCCCAAACTAGTGGCTTTTCATCAGAACCGATGCAGACTCACCCAAAAGGCTCGGCTGCGCTGGCAGGGTCACGGCGCACGCCCTACATGCATTTTCATGTGTTTCTGTCAATTTCAGTGTTATTGGGCCCAAACTAGTGGCTTTTCATCAGAACCGATGCAGACTCACCCAAAAGGCTCGGCTGCGCTGGCAGGGTCAAAGCGCACGCCGTAAATGTATTTTCATGTGTTTCTGTCAATTTCAGTGTTATTGGGCCCAAACTAGTGGCTTTTCATCAGAACCGATGCAGACTCACCCAAAAGGCTCGGCTGCGCTGGCAGGGTCAAAGCGCACGCCGTAAATGTATTTTCATGTGTTTCTGTCAATTTCAGTGTTATTGGGCCCAAACTAGTGGCTTTTCATCAGAACCGATGCAGACTCACCCAAAAGGCTCGGCTGCGCTGGCAGGGTCACGGCGCACGCCGTACATGCATTTTCATGTGTTTCTGTCAATTTCAGTGTTATTGGGCCCAAACTAGTGGCTTTTCATCAGAACCGATGCAGACTCACCCAAAAGGCTCGGCTGCGCTGGCAGGGTCACGGCGCACGCCGTACATGCATTTTCATGTGTTTCTGTCAATTTCAGTGTTTTTGGGCCCAAACTAGTGGCTTTTCATCAGAACCGATGCAGACTCACCCAAAAGGCTCGGCTGCGCTGGCAGGGTCAAAGCGCACGCCGTAAATGCATTTTCATGTGTTTCTGTCAATTTCAGTGTTTTTGGGCCCAAACTAGTGGCTTTTCATCAGAACCGATGCAGACTCACCCAAAAGGCTCGGCTGCGCTGGCAGGGTCACAGCGCACGCCGTACATGTATTTTCATGTGTTTCTGTCAATTTCAGTGTTATTGGGCCCAAACTAGTGGCTTTTCATCAGAACCGATGCAGACTCACCCAAAAGGCTCGGCTGCGCTGGCAGGGTCACGGCGCACGCCGTACATGCATTTTCATGTGTTTCTGTCAATTTCAGTGTTATTGGGCCCAAACTAGTGGCTTTTCATCAGAACCGATGCAGACTCACCCAAAAGGCTCGGCTGCGCTGGCAGGGTCAAAGCGCACGCCGTAAATGTATTTTCATGTGTTTCTGTCAATTTCAGTGTTATTGGGCCCAAACTAGTGGCTTTTCATCAGAACCGATGCAGACTCACCCAAAAGGCTCGGCTGCGCTGGCAGGGTCAAAGCGCACGCCGTAAATGTATTTTCATGTGTTTCTGTCAATTTCAGTGTTATTGGGCCCAAACTAGTGGCTTTTCATCAGAACCGATGCAGACTCACCCAAAAGGCTCGGCTGCGCTGGCAGGGTCACGGCGCACGCCGTACATGCATTTTCATGTGTTTCTGTCAATTTCAGTGTTATTGGGCCCAAACTAGTGGCTTTTCATCAGAACCGATGCAGACTCACCCAAAAGGCTCGGCTGCGCTGGCAGGGTCACGGCGCACGCCGTACATGCATTTTCATGTGTTTCTGTCAATTTCAGTGTTATTGGGCCCAAACTAGTGGCTTTTCATCAGAACCGATGCAGACTCACCCAAAAGGCTCGGCTGCGCTGGCAGGGTCAAAGCGCACGCCGTAAATGCATTTTCATGTGTTTCTGTCAATTTCAGTGTTTTTGGGCCCAAACTAGTGGCTTTTCATCAGAACCGATGCAGACTCACCCAAAAGGCTCGGCTGCGCTGGCAGGGTCACGGCGCACGCCGTACATGTATTTTCATGTGTTTCTGTCAATTTCAGTGTTATTGGGCCCAAACTAGTGGCTTTTCATCAGAACCGATGCAGACTCACCCAAAAGGCTCGGCTGCGCTGGCAGGGTCACGGCGCACGCCGTACATGCATTTTCATGTGTTTCTGTCAATTTCAGTGTTATTGGGCCCAAACTAGTGGCTTTTCATCAGAACCGATGCAGACTCACCCAAAAGGCTCGGCTGCGCTGGCAGGGTCAAAGCGCACGCCGTAAATGTATTTTCATGTGTTTCTGTCAATTTCAGTGTTATTGGGCCCAAACTAGTGGCTTTTCATCAGAACCGATGCAGACTCACCCAAAAGGCTCGGCTGCGCTGGCAGGGTCACGGCGCACGCCGTACATACATTTTCATGTGTTTCTGTCAATTTCAGTGTTTTTCGGCCCAAACTAGTGGCTTTTCATCAGAACCGATGCAGACTCACCCAAAAGGCTCGGTTGCGCTGGCAGGGTCGAAGCGCACACCGTAAATGTATTTTCATGTGTTTCTGTCAATTTCAGTGTTATTGGGCCCAAACTAGTGGCTTTTCATCAGAACCGATGCAGACTCACCCAAAAGGCTTGGCTGCGCTGGCAGGGTCATGGCGCACGCCGTATATGTATTTTCATGTGTTTCTGTCAATTTCAGTGTTATTGGGCCCAAACTAGTGGCTTTTCATCAGAACCGATGCAGACTCACCCAAAAGGCTCGGCTGCGCTGGCAGGGTCACGGCGCACGCCGTACATGCATTTTCATGTGTTTCTGTCAATTTCAGTGTTTTTGGGCCCAAACTAGTGGCTTTTCATCAGAACCGATGCAGACTCACCCAAAAGGCTCGGCTGCGCTGGCAGGGTCAAAGCGCACGCCGTAAATGTATTTTCATGTGTTTCTGTCAATTTCAGTGTTATTGGGCCCAAACTAGTGGCTTTTCATCAGAACCGATGCAGACTCACCCAAAAGGCTCGGCTGCGCTGGCAGGGTCACGGCGCACGCCGTACATACATTTTCATGTGTTTCTGTCAATTTCAGTGTTTTTGGGCCCAAACTAGTGGCTTTTCATCAGAACCGATGCAGACTCACCCAAAAGGCTCGGTTGCGCTGGCAGGGTCGAAGCGCACACCGTAAATGTATTTTCATGTGTTTCTGTCAATTTCAGTGTTATTGGGCCCAAACCAGTGGCTTTTCATCAGAACCGATGCAGACTCACCCAAAAGGCTTGGCTGCGCTGGCAGGGTCACGGCGCACGCCGTATATGTATTTTCATGTGTTTCTGTCAATTTCAGTGTTATTGGGCCCAAACTAGTGGCTTTTCATCAGAACCGATGCAGACTCACCCAAAAGGCTCGGCTGCGCTGGCAGGGTCACGGCGCACGCCGTACATGCATTTTCATGTGTTTCTGTCAATTTCAGTGTTATTGGGCCCAAACTAGTGGCTTTTCATCAGAACCGATGCAGACTCACCCAAAAGGCTCGGCTGCGCTGGCAGGGTCAAAGCGCACGCCGTAAATGCATTTTCATGTGTTTCTGTCAATTTCAGTGTTTTTGGGCCCAAACTAGTGGCTTTTCATCAGAACCGATGCAGACTCACCCAAAAGGCTCGGCTGCGCTGGCAGGGTCACGGCGCACGCCGTACATGTATTTTCATGTGTTTCTGTCAATTTCAGTGTTATTGGGCCCAAACTAGTGGCTTTTCATCAGAACCGATGCAGACTCACCCAAAAGGCTCGGCTGCGCTGGCAGGGTCACGGCGCACGCCGTACATGCATTTTCATGTGTTTCTGTCAATTTCAGTGTTATTGGGCCCAAACTAGTGGCTTTTCATCAGAACCGATGCAGACTCACCCAAAAGGCTCGGCTGCGCTGGCAGGGTCAAAGCGCACGCCGTAAATGTATTTTCATGTGTTTCTGTCAATTTCAGTGTTATTGGGCCCAAACTAGTGGCTTTTCATCAGAACCGATGCAGACTCACCCAAAAGGCTCGGCTGCGCTGGCAGGGTCACGGCGCACGCCGTACATGCATTTTCATGTGTTTCTGTCAATTTCAGTGTTATTGGGCCCAAACTAGTGGCATTTCATCAGAACCGATGCAGACTCACCCAAAAGGCTCGGCTGCGCTGGCAGGGTCAAAGCGCACGCCGTAAATGTATTTTCATGTGTTTCTGTCAATTTCAGTGTTATTGGGCCCAAACTAGTGGCTTTTCATCAGAACCGATGCAGACTCACCCAAAAGGCTCGGCTGCGCTGGCAGGGTCACGGCGCACGCCGTACATACATTTTCATGTGTTTCTGTCAATTTTAGTGTTTTTGGGCCCAAACTAGTGGCTTTTCATCAGAACCGATGCAGACTCACCCAAAAGGCTCGGTTGCGCTGGCAGGGTCGAAGCGCACACCGTAAATGTATTTTCATGTGTTTCTGTCAATTTCAGTGTTATTGGGCCCAAACTAGTGGCTTTTCATCAGAACCGATGCAGACTCACCCAAAAGGCTCGGCTGCGCTGGCAGGGTCACGGCGCACGCCGTACATGTATTTTCATGTGTTTCTGTCAATTTCAGTGTTATTGGGCCCAAACTAGTGGCTTTTCATCAGAACCGATGCAGACTCACCCAAAAGGCTCGGCTGCGCTGGCAGGGTCACGGCGCACGCCGTACATGCATTTTCATGTGTTTCTGTCAATTTCAGTGTTATTGGGCCCAAACTAGTGGCTTTTCATCAGAACCGATGCAGACTCACCCAAAAGGCTCGGCTGCGCTGGCAGGGTCAAAGCGCACGCCGTAAATGTATTTTCATGTGTTTCTGTCAATTTCAGTGTTATTGGGCCCAAACTAGTGGCTTTTCATCAGAACCGATGCAGACTCACCCAAAAGGCTCGGCTGCGCTGGCAGGGTCACGGCGCACGCCGTACATGCATTTTCATGTGTTTCTGTCAATTTCAGTGTTTTTGGGCCCAAACTAGTGGCTTTTCATCAGAACCGATGCAGACTCACCCAAAAGGCTCGGCTGCGCTGGCAGGGTCACGGCGCACGCCGTACATGCATTTTCATGTGTTTCTGTCAATTTCAGTGTTATTGGGCCCAAACTAGTGGCTTTTCATCAGAACCGATGCAGACTCACCCAAAAGGCTCGGCTGCGCTGGCAGGGTCACGGCGCACGCCGTACATGCATTTTCATGTGTTTCTGTCAATTTCAGTGTTATTGGGCCCAAACTAGTGGCTTTTCATCAGAACCGATGCAGACTCACCCAAAAGGCTCGGCTGCGCTGGCAGGGTCAAAGCGCACGCCGTAAATGTATTTTCATGTGTTTCTGTCAATTTCAGTGTTATTGGGCCCAAACTAGTGGCTTTTCATCAGAACCGATGCAGACTCACCCAAAAGGCTCGGCTGCGCTGGCAGGGTCAAAGCGCACGCCGTAAATGTATTTTCATGTGTTTCTGTCAATTTCAGTGTTATTGGGCCCAAACTAGTGGCTTTTCATCAGAACCGATGCAGACTCACCCAAAAGGCTCGGCTGCGCTGGCAGGGTCACGGCGCACGCCGTACATGCATTTTCATGTGTTTCTGTCAATTTCAGTGTTATTGGGCCCAAACTAGTGGCTTTTCATCAGAACCGATGCAGACTCACCCAAAAGGCTCGGCTGCGCTGGCAGGGTCACGGCGCACGCCGTACATGCATTTTCATGTGTTTCTGTCAATTTCAGTGTTATTGGGCCCAAACTAGTGGCTTTTCATCAGAACCGATGCAGACTCACCCAAAAGGCTCGGCTGCGCTGGCAGGGTCAAAGCGCACGCCGTAAATGCATTTTCATGTGTTTCTGTCAATTTCAGTGTTTTTGGGCCCAAACTAGTGGCTTTTCATCAGAACCGATGCAGACTCACCCAAAAGGCTCGGCTGCGCTGGCAGGGTCACAGCGCACGCCGTACATGTATTTTCATGTGTTTCTGTCAATTTCAGTGTTATTGGGCCCAAACTAGTGGCTTTTCATCAGAACCGATGCAGACTCACCCAAAAGGCTCGGCTGCGCTGGCAGGGTCACGGCGCACGCCGTACATGCATTTTCATGTGTTTCTGTCAATTTCAGTGTTATTGGGCCCAAACTAGTGGCTTTTCATCAGAACCGATGCAGACTCACCCAAAAGGCTCGGCTGCGCTGGCAGGGTCAAAGCGCACGCCGTAAATGTATTTTCATGTGTTTCTGTCAATTTCAGTGTTATTGGGCCCAAACTAGTGGCTTTTCATCAGAACCGATGCAGACTCACCCAAAAGGCTCGGCTGCGCTGGCAGGGTCAAAGCGCACGCCGTAAATGTATTTTCTTGTGTTTCTGTCAATTTCAGTGTTATTGGGCCCAAACTAGTGGCTTTTCATCAGAACCGATGCAGACTCACCCAAAAGGCTCGGCTGCGCTGGCAGGGTCACGGCGCACGCCGTACATGCATTTTCATGTGTTTCTGTCAATTTCAGTGTTATTGGGCCCAAACTAGTGGCTTTTCATCAGAACCGATGCAGACTCACCCAAAAGGCTCGGCTGCGCTGGCAGGGTCACGGCGCACGCCGTACATGCATTTTCATGTGTTTCTGTCAATTTCAGTGTTTTTGGGCCCAAACTAGTGGCTTTTCATCAGAACCGATGCAGACTCACCCAAAAGGCTCGGCTGCGCTGGCAGGGTCAAAGCGCACGCCGTAAATGCATTTTCATGTGTTTCTGTCAATTTCAGTGTTTTTGGGCCCAAACTAGTGGCTTTTCATCAGAACCGATGCAGACTCACCCAAAAGGCTCGGCTGCGCTGGCAGGGTCACAGCGCACGCCGTACATGTATTTTCATGTGTTTCTGTCAATTTCAGTGTTATTGGGCCCAAACTAGTGGCTTTTCATCAGAACCGATGCAGACTCACCCAAAAGGCTCGGCTGCGCTGGCAGGGTCACGGCGCACGCCGTACATGCATTTTCATGTGTTTCTGTCAATTTCAGTGTTATTGGGCCCAAACTAGTGGCTTTTCATCAGAACCGATGCAGACTCACCCAAAAGGCTCGGCTGCGCTGGTGGGGTCAAAGCGCACGCCGTAAATGTATTTTCATGTGTTTCTGTCAATTTCAGTGTTTTAGGCCCAAACTAGTGGCTTTTCATCAGAACCGATGCAGACTCACCCAAAAGGCTCGGCTGCGCTGGCAGGGTCACGGCGCACGCCGTACATACATTTTCATGTGTTTCTGTCAATTTCAGTGTTTTTCGGCCCAAACTAGTGGCTTTTCATCAGAACCGATGCAGACTCACCCAAAAGGCTCGGTTGCGCTGGCAGGGTCGAAGCGCACACCGTAAATGTATTTTCATGTGTTTCTGTCAATTTCAGTGTTATTGGGCCCAAACTAGTGGCTTTTCATCAGAACCGATGCAGACTCACCCAAAAGGCTTGGCTGCGCTGGCAGGGTCATGGCGCACGCCGTATATGTATTTTCATGTGTTTCTGTCAATTTCAGTGTTATTGGGCCCAAACTAGTGGCTTTTCATCAGAACCGATGCAGACTCACCCAAAAGGCTCGGCTGCGCTGGCAGGGTCACGGCGCACGCCGTACATGCATTTTCATGTGTTTCTGTCAATTTCAGTGTTTTTGGGCCCAAACTAGTGGCTTTTCATCAGAACCGATGCAGACTCACCCAAAAGGCTCGGCTGCGCTGGCAGGGTCAAAGCGCACGCCGTAAATGTATTTTCATGTGTTTCTGTCAATTTCAGTGTTATTGGGCCCAAACTAGTGGCTTTTCATCAGAACCGATGCAGACTCACCCAAAAGGCTCGGCTGCGCTGGCAGGGTCACGGCGCACGCCGTACATACATTTTCAAGTGTTTCTGTCAATTTCAGTGTTTTTGGGCCCAAACTAGTGGCTTTTCATCAGAACCGATGCAGACTCACCCAAAAGGCTCGGCTACGCTGGCAGGGTCGAAGCGCACACCGTAAATGTATTTTCATGTGTTTCTGTCAATTTCAGTGTTATTGGGCCCAAACTAGTGGCTTTTCATCAGAACCGATGCAGACTCACCCAAAAGGCTTGACTGCGCTGGCAGGGTCACGGCGCACGCCGTATATGTATTTTCATGTGTTTCTGTCAATTTCAGTGTTATTGGGCCCAAACTAGTGGCTTTTCATCAGAACCGATGCAGACTCACCCAAAAGGCTCGGCTGCGCTGGCAGGGTCACGGCGCACGCCTTACATGCATTTTCATGTGTTTCTGTCAATTTCAGTGTTTTTGGGCCCAAACTAGTGGCTTTTCAAAAGGCTTGGCTGCGCTGGCAGGGTCATGGCGCACGCCGTATATGTATTTTCATGTGTTTCTGTCAATTTCAGTGTTATTGGGCCCAAACTAGTGGCTTTTCATCAGAACCGATGCAGACTCACCCAAAAGGCTCGGCTGCGCTGGCAGGGTCACGGCGCACGCCGTACATGCATTTTCATGTGTTTCTGTCAATTTCAGTGTTTTTGGGCCCAAACTAGTGGCTTTTCATCAGAACCGATGCAGACTCACCCAAAAGGCTCGGCTGCGCTGGCAGGGTCAAAGCGCACGCCGTAAATGTATTTTCATGTGTTTCTGTCAATTTCAGTGTTATTGGGCCCAAACTAGTGGCTTTTCATCAGAACCGATGCAGACTCACCCAAAAGGCTCGGCTGCGCTGGCAGGGTCACGGCGCACGCCGTACATACATTTTCAAGTGTTTCTGTCAATTTCAGTGTTTTTGGGCCCAAACTAGTGGCTTTTCATCAGAACCGATGCAGACTCACCCAAAAGGCTCGGCTACGCTGGCAGGGTCGATGCGCACACCGTAAATGTATTTTCATGTGTTTCTGTCAATTTCAGTGTTATTGGGCCCAAACTAGTGGCTTTTCATCAGAACCGATGCAGACTCACCCAAAAGGCTTGACTGCGCTGGCAGGGTCACGGCGCACGCCGTATATGTATTTTCATGTGTTTCTGTCAATTTCAGTGTTATTGGGCCCAAACTAGTGGCTTTTCATCAGAACCGATGCAGACTCACCCAAAAGGTTCGGCTGCGCTGGCAGGGTCACGGCGCACGCCGTACATGCATTTTCATGTGTTTCTGTCAATTTCAGTGTTTTTGGGCCCAAACTAGTGGCTTTTCATCAGAACCGATGCAGACTCACCCAAAAGGCTCGGCTGCGCTGGCAGGGTCACGGCGCACGCCGTACATGTATTTTCATGTGTTTCTGTCAATTTCAGTGTTATTGGGCCCAAACTAGTGGCTTTTCATCAGAACCGATGCAGACTCACCCAAAAGGCTCGGCTGCGCTGGCAGGGTCACGGCGCACGCCGTACATGTATTTTCATGTGTTTCTGTCAATTTCAGTGTTATTGGGCCCAAACTAGTGGCTTTTCATCAGAACCGATGCAGACTCACCCAAAAGGCTCGGCTGCGCTGGCAGGGTCACGGCGCACGCCTTACATGCATTTTCATGTGTTTCTGTCAATTTCAGTGTTTTTGGGCCCAAACTAGTGGCTTTTCATCAGAACCGATGCAAACTCACCCAAAAGGCTCGGCTGCGCTGGCAGGGTCACGGCGCACGCCGTACATGCATTTTCATGTGTTTCTGTCAATTTCAGTGTTTTTGGGCCCAAACTAGTGGCTTTTCATCAGAACCGATGCAGACTCACCCAAAAGGCTCGGCTGCGCTGGCAGGGTCACGGCGCACGCCGTACATGTATTTTCATGTGTTTCTGTCAATTTCAGTGTTATTGGGCCCAAACTAGTGGCTTTTCATCAGAACTGATGCAGACTCACCCAAAAGGCTCGGCTGCGCTGGCAGGGTCACGGCGCACGCCTTACATGCATTTTCATGTGTTTCTGTCAATTTCAGTGTTTTTGGGCCCAAACTAGTGGCTTTTCATCAGAACCGATGCAGACTCACCCAAAAAGCTCGGCTGCGCTGGCAGGGTCACTGCGCACGCCGTACATGCATTTTCATGTGTTTCTGTCAATTTCAGTGTTTTTGGGCCCAAACTAGTGGCTTTTCATCAGAACCGATGCAGACTCACCCAAAAGGCTCGGCTGCGCTGGCAGGGTCACGGCGCACGCCGTACATGTATTTTCATGTGTTTCTGTCAATTTCAGTGTTATTGGGCCCAAACTAGTGGCTTTTCATCAGAACCGATGCAGACTCACCCAAAAGGCTCGGCTGCGCTGGCAGGGTCACGGCGCACGCCTTACATGCATTTTCATGTGTTTCTGTCAATTTCAGTGTTTTTGGGCCCAAACTAGTGGCTTTTCATCAGAACCGATGCAGACTCACCCAAAAGGCTCGGCTGCGCTGGCAGGGTCACGGCGCACGCCGTACATGCATTTTCATGTGTTTCTGTCAATTTCAGTGTTTTTGGGCCCAAACTAGTGGCTTTTCATCAGAACCGATGCAGACTCACCCAAAAGGCTCGGCTGCGCTGGCAGGGTCACGGCGCACGCCCTACATGTATTTTCATGTGTTTCTGTCAATTTCAGTGTTATTGGGCCCAAACTAGTGGCTTTTCATCAGAACCGATGCAGACTCACCCAAAAGGCTCGGCTGCGCTGGCAGGGTCACGGCGCACGCCGTACATGCATTTTCATGTGTTTCTGTCAATTTCAGTGTTTTTGGGCCCAAACTAGTGGCTTTTCATCAGAACCGATGCAAACTCACCCAAAAGGCTCGGCTGCGCTGGCAGGGTCACGGCGCACGCCGTACATGCATTTTCATGTGTTTCTGTCAATTTCAGTGTTTTTGGGCCCAAACTAGTGGCTTTTCATCAGAACCAATGCAGACTCACCCAAAAAGCTCGGCTGCGCTGGCAGGGTCACGGCGCACGCCGTACATGTATTTTCATGTGTTTCTGTCAATTTCAGTGTTATTGGGCCCAAACTAGTGGCTTTTCATCAGAACCGATGCAGACTCACCCAAAAGGCTCGGCTGCGCTGGCAGGGTCACGGCGCACGCCCTTACATGCATTTTCATGTGTTTCTGTCAATTTCAGTGTTATTGGGCCCAAACTAGTGGCTTTTCATCAGAACCGATGCAGACTCACCCAAAAGGCTCGGCTGCGCTGGCAGGGTCAAAGCGCACGCCGTAAATGTATTTTCATGTGTTTCTGTCAATTTCAGTGTTATTGGGCCCAAACTAGTGGCTTTTCATCAGAACCGATGCAGACTCACCCAAAAGGCTCGCTGCGCTGGCAGGGTCACGGCGCACGCCGTACATGCATTTTCATGTGTTTCTGTCAATTTCAGTGTTATTGGGCCCAAACTAGTGGCTTTTCATCAGAACCGATGCAGACTCACCCAAAAGGCTCGGCTGCGCTGGCAGGGTCACGGCGCACGCCGTACATGCATTTTCATGTGTTTCTGTCAATTTCAGTGTTTTTGGGCCCAAACTAGTGGCTTTTCATCAGAACCGATGCAGACTCACCCAAAAGGCTCGGCTGCGCTGGCAGGGTCACGGCGCACGCCGTACATGCATTTTCATGTGTTTCTGTCAATTTCAGTGTTTTTGGGCCCAAACTAGTGGCTTTTCATCAGAACCGATGCAGACTCACCCAAAAGGCTCGGCTGCGCTGGCAGGGTCACGGCGCACGCCGTACATGCATTTTCATGTGTTTCTGTCAATTTCAGTGTTTTTGGGCCCAAACTAGTGGCTTTTCATCAGAACCGATGCAGACTCACCCAAAAGGCTCGGCTGCGCTGGCAGGGTCACGGCGCACGCCGTACATGCATTTTCATGTGTTTCTGTCAATTTCAGTGTTTTTGGGCCCAAACTAGTGGCTTTTCATCAGAACCGATGCAGACTCACCCAAAAGGCTCGGCTGCGCTGGCAGGGTCACGGCGCACGCCCTACATGTATTTTCATGTGTTTCTGTCAATTTCAGTGTTATTGGGCCCAAACTAGTGGCTTTTCATCAGAACCGATGCAGACTCACCCAAAAGGCTCGGCTGCGCTGGCAGGGTCACGGCGTACGCCGTACATGCATTTTCATGTGTTTCTGTCAATTTCAGTGTTTTTGGGCCCAAACTAGTGGCTTTTCATCAGAACCGATGCAAACTCACCCAAAAGGCTCGGCTGCGCTGGCAGGGTCACGGCGCACGCCGTACATGCATTTTCATGTGTTTCTGTCAATTTCAGTGTTTTTGGGCCCAAACTAGTGGCTTTTCATCAGAACCGATGCAGACTCACCCAAAAAGCTCGGCTGCGCTGGCAGGGTCACGGCGCACGCCGTACATGTATTTTCATGTGTTTCTGTCAATTTCAGTGTTATTGGGCCCAAACCAGTCGCTTTTCATCAGAACCGATGCAGACTCACCCCAAAGGCTCGGCTGCGCAGGGTAACGGCGCACGCCGTACATGCATTTTCATGTGTTTCTTTCAATTTCAGTGTTATTGGGCCCAAACCAGTCGCTTTTCATCAGAACCGATGCAGACTCACCCAAAAGGCTCGGCTGCGCTGGCAGGGTCACGGCGCACGCCATACATGCATTTTTATGTGTTTCTGTCAATTTCAGTGTTATTGGGCCCAAACCAGTCGCTTTTCATCAGAACCGATGCAGACTCACCCAAAAGGCTCGGCTGCGCTGGCAGGGTCACGGCGTACGCCGTACATGCATTTTCATGTGTTTCTGTCAATTTCAGTGTTTTTGGGCCCAAACTAGTGGCTTTTCATCAGAACCGATGCAGACTCACCCAAAAGGCTCGGCTGCGCTGGCAGGGTCACGGCGCACGCCGTACATGCATTTTCATGTGTTTCTGTCAATTTCAGTGTTTTTGGGCCCAAACTAGTGGCTTTTCATCAGAACCGATGCAGACTCACCCTAAAGGCTCGGCTGCGCTGGCAGGGTGACGGCGCACGCCGTACATGGATTTTCATGTGTTTCTGTCAATTTCAGTGTTATTGGGCCCAAACCAGTCGCTTTTCATCAGAACCGATGCAGACTCACCCCAAAGGCTCGGCTGCGCAGGGTAACGGCGCACGCCGTACATGCATTTTCATGTGTTTCTTTCAATTTCAGTGTTATTGGGCCCAAACCAGTCGCTTTTCATCAGAACCGATGCAGACTCACCCAACAGGCTCGGCTGCGCTGGCAGGGTCACGGCGCACGCCATACATGCATTTTTATGTGTTTCTGTCAATTTCAGTGTTATTGGGCCCAAACCAGTCGCTTTTCATCAGAACCGATGCAGACTCACCCAAAAGGCTCGGCTGCGCTGGCAGGGTCACGGCGCACGCCGTACATGCATTTTCATGTGTTTCTGTCAATTTCAGTGTTATTGGGCCCAAGCTAGTGGCTTTTCATCAGAACCGATGCAGACTCACCCAGAAGGCTCGGCTGCACTGGCAGGGTGACGGCGCACGCCGTACATGTATTTTCATGTGTTTCTGTCAATTTCAGTGTTTTTGGGCCCAAACTAGTGGCTTTTCATCAGAACCGATGCAGACTCACCCAAAAGACTCGGCTGCGCTGGCAGGGTCACGGCGCACGCCGTTCATGCATTTTCATGTGTTTCTGTCAATTTCAGTGTTATTGGGCCCAAACTAGTGGCTTTTCATCAGAACCGATGCAGACTCACCCCAAAGGCTCGGCTTCTCAGGATCACGGCGCACGCCGTACATGCATTTTCATGTGTTTCTGTCAATTTCAGTGTTATTGGGCCCAAACTAGTGGTTTTTCATCAGAACCGATGCAGACTCACCCCAAAGGCTCGGCTGCGCAGGGTCACGGCGCACGCCGTACATGCATTTTCATGTGTTTCTCTCAATTTCAGTGTTATTGGGCCCAAACTAGTGGATTTTGATCAGAACCGATGCAGACTCACCCAAAAGGCTCGGCTGCGCTGGCAGGGTCACAGCCCACACCGTACATGCATTTTCATGTGTTTCTGTCAATTTCAGTGTTTTTGGGCTCAAACAAGTGGCTTTTCATCAGAACCGATGCAGACTCACCCTAAAGGCTCGGCTGCGCTGGCAGGGTCACGGCGCACGCCGTACATGCATTTTCATGTGTTTCTGTCAATTTCAGTGTTATTGGGCCCAAACTAGTGGCTTTTCATCAGAACCGATGCAGACTCACCCAAAAGGCTTGGCTGCGCTGGCAGGGTCACGGGGCACGCCGTACATGCATTTTCATGTGTTTCTGTCAATTTCAGTGTTATTGGGCCCAAACTAGTGGCTTTTCATCAGAACCGATGCAGACTCACCCAAAAGGCTCGGCTGTGCTGGCAGGGTCACGGCGTACGCCGTACATGTATTTTCATGTGTTTCTGTCAATTTCAGTGTTATTGGGCCCAAACTAGTGGCTTTTCATCAGAACCGATGCAGACTCACCCAAAAGGCTCGGCTGCGCTGGCAGGGTCATGGCGCACGCCGTACATGCATTTTCATGTGTTTCTGTCAATTTCAGTGTTATTGGGCCCAAACTAGTGGCTTTTCATCAGAACCGATGCAGACTCACCCAAAAGGCTCGGCTGCTCAGGATCACGGCGCACGCCGTACATGCATTTTCATGTGTTTCTGTCAATTTCAGTGTTTTTGGGCCCAAACTAGTGGCTTTTCATCAGAACCGATGCAGACTCACCCAAAAGGCTCGGCTGCGCTGGCAGGGTCACGGCGCACGCCGTACATGTATTTTCCTGTGTTTCTGTCAATTTCAGTGGTATTGGGCCCAAACTAGTAGCTTTTCATCAGAACCGATGCAGACTCACCCAAAAGGCTCGGCTGCGCTGGCAGGGTCACGGCGCACGCCGTACATGCATTTTCATGTGTTTCTGTCGATTTCAGTGTTTTTGGGCCCAAACTAGTGGCTTTTCATCAGAACCGATGCAGACTCACCCCAAAGGCTCGGCTGCTCAGGATCACGGCGCACGCCGTACATGCATTTTCATGTGTTTCTGTCAATTTCAGTGTTATTGGGCCCAAACTAGTGGCTTTTCATCAGAACCGATGCAGACTCACCCCAAAGGCTCGGCTGCGCAGGGTCACGGCGCACGCCGTACATGCATTTTCATGTGTTTCTATCAATTTCAGTGTTATTGGGCCCAAACTACGTACGGTGTGCGCCGTGACCCTGCCAGCGCAGCCGAGCCTTTTGGGTGAGTCTGCATCGGTTCTGATGAAAAGCCACTAGTTTGGGCCCAATAACACTGAAATTGACAGAAACACATGAAAATGCATGTACGGTGTGCGCCGCGACTCTGCCAGCGCAGCCGAGCCTTTTGGGTGAGTCTGCATCGGTTCTGATGAAAAGCCACTAGTTTGGGCCCAATAACACTGAAATTGAGAGAAACACATGAAAATGCATGTACGGAGTGCGCCGTTACTCTGCCAGCGCAGCCGAGCCTTTTGGGTGAGTCTGCATCGGTTCTGATGAAAAGCCACTAGTTTGGGCCCAATAACACTGAAATTGACAGAAACACATGAAAATGCATGTACGGTGTGCGCCGTGACTCTGCCAGCGCAGCCGAGCCTTTTGGGTGAGTCTGCATCGGTTCTGATGAAAAGCGACTAGATTGGGCCCAATAACACTGAAATTGACAGAAACACATGAAAATGCATGTACGGCGTGCGCCGTGACTCTGCCAGCGCAGCCGAGCGTTTTGGGTGAGTCTGCATCGGTTCTGATGAAAAGGGAGTAGTTTGGGCCCAATAACACTGAAATTGACAGAAACACATGAAAATGCATATTCTGTGTGTGCCTTCACTCTGCTAGAAGAACCGAGCATTAGGTGTGAGTCTGAATTGAATATGATGAAAAGTGACTAGTTTGTGTCCGATAACACTGAAATTGATAGAAACACATGAAAATGCATATTCTCTGTGTGTGTTCACTCTGCTAGCAGAACCGAGCCTTTTGGGTGAGTCTGCATCGTTTCTGATGAAAAGCCACTAGTTTGGGCCCAATAACACTGAAATTGACAGAAACACATGAAAATGCATGTACGGTGTGCGCCGTTATTCTGCCAGCGCAGCCGAGCGTTTTGGGTGAGTCTGCATCGGTTCTGATGAAAAGCGACAAGATTGGGCCCAATAACACTGAAATTGACAGAAACACATGAAAATGCATGTACGGCGTGCGCCGTGACTCTGCAAGCGCAGCCGAGCGTTTTGGGTGAGTCTGCATCGGTTCTGATGAAAAGGGAGTAGTTTGGGCCCAATAACACTGAAATTGACAGAAACACATGAAAATGCATATTCTGTGTGTGCCTTCACTCTGCTAGAAGAACCGAGCATTAGGTGTGAGTCTGAATTGAATATGATGAAAAGTGACTAGTTTGTGTCCGATAACACTGAAATTGATAGAAACACATGAAAATGCATATTCTCTGTGTGTGTTCACTCTGCTAGCAGAACCGAGCCTTTTCGGTGAGTCTGCATCGTTTCTGATGAAAAGCCACTAGTTTGGGCCCAATAACACTGAAATTGACAGAAACACATGAAAATCCATGTACGGTGTGCGCCGTGACTCTGCCAGCGCAGCCGAGCCTTTTGGGTGAGTCTGCATCGGTTCCGATGAAAAGCGACTAGTTTGGGCCCAATAACACTGAAATTGACAGAAACACATGAAAATGCATGTACGGTGTGCGCCGTTGTTCTGCCAGCGCAGCCGCGCGTTTTGGGTGAGTCTGCATCGGTTCTGATGAAAAGCGACAAGATTGGGCCCAATAACACTGAAATTGACAGAAACACATGAAAATGCATGTACGGTGTGCGCCGTGACTCTGCCAGCGCAGCCGAGCGTTTTGGGTGAGTCTGCATCGGTTCTGATGAAAAGCCACTAGTTTGGGCCCAATAACACTGAAATTGACAGAAACACATGAAAATGCATGTACGGTGTGCGCCGCGACTCTGCCAGCGCAGCCGAGCGTTTTGGGTGAGTCTGCATCGGTTCTGATGAAAAGCGACTAGTTTGGGCCCAATAACACTGAAATTGACAGAAACACATGAAAATGCATGTACGGTGTGCGCCGTTACTCTGCCAGCGCAGCCGAGCGTTTTGGGTAAGTCTGCATCGGTTCTGATGAAAGGCGAGTAGTTTGGGCCCAATAACACTGAAATTGACAGAAACACATGAAAATGCATGTACGGTGTGCGCCGCGACTCTGCCAGCGCAGCCGAGCCTTTTGGTTGAGTCTGCATCGGTTCTGATGAAAAGCGACTAGTTTGGGCCCAATAACACTGAAATTGACAGAAACACATGAAAATGCATGTACGGTGTGCGCCGTGACTCTGCCAGCGCAGCCGAGCCTTTTGGGTGAGTCTGCATCGGTTCTGATGAAAAGCCACTAGTTTGGGCCCAATAACACTGAAATTGACAGAAACACATGAAAATGCATGTACGGTGTGCGCCGTTGTTCTGCCAGCGCAGCCGAGCGTTTTGGGTGAGTCTGCATCGGTTCTGATGAAAAGCGACTAGATTGGGCACAATAACACTGAAATTGACAGAAACACATGAAAATGCATGTACGGCGTGCGCCGTGACTCTGCCAGCGCAGCCGAGCGTTTTGGGTGAGTCTGCATCGGTTCTGATGAAAAGCCACTAGTTTGGGCCCAATAACACTGAAATTGACAGAAACACATGAAAATGCATGTACGGTGTGCGCCGTGACTCTGCCAGCGCAGCCGAGCCTTTTGGGTGAGTCTGCATCGGTTCTGATGAAAAGCCACTAGTTTGGGCCCAATAACACTGAAATTGACAGAAACACATGAAAATGCATGTACGGTGTGCGCCGCGACTCTGCCAGCGCAGCCGAGCCTTTTGGGTGAGTCTGCATCGGTTCTGATGAAAAGCGACTAGTTTGGGCCCAATAACACTGAAATTGAGAGAAACACATGAAAATGCATGTACGGTGTGCGCCGTTACTCTGCCAGCGCAGCCGAGCGTTTTGGGTGAGTCTGCATCGGTTCTGATGAAAAGCCACTAGTTTGGGCCCAATAACACTGAAATTGACAGAAACACATGAAAATGCATGTACGGTGTGCGCCGTGACTCTGCCAGCGCAGCCGAGCCTTTTGGTTGAGTCTGCATCGGTTCTGATGAAAAGCGACTAGTTTGGGCCCAATAACACTGAAATTGACAGAAACACATGAAAATGCATGTACGGTGTGCGCCGTGACTCTGCCAGCGCAGCCGAGCCTTTTGGGTGAGTCTGCATCGGTTCTGATGAAAAGCCACTAGTTTGGGCCCAATAACACTGAAATTGACAGAAACACATGAAAATGCATGTACGGTGTGCGTCGCGACTCTGCCAGCGCAGCCGAGCCTTTTGGGTGAGTCTGCATCGGTTCTGATGAAAAGCCACTAGTTTGGGCCCAATAACACTGAAATTGAGAGAAACACATGAAAATGCATGTACGGTGTGCGCCGTTGTTCTGCCAGCGCAGCCGAGCGTTTTGGGTGAGTCTGCATCGGTTCTGATGAAAAGCCACTAGTTTGGGCCCAATAACACTGAAATTGACAGAAACACATGAAAATGCATGTACGGTGTGCGCCGTGACTCTGCCAGCGCAGCCGAGCCTTTTGGGTGAGTCTGCATCGGTTCTGATGAAAAGCCACTAGTTTGGGCCCAATAAAACTGAAATTGACAGAAACACATGAAAATTCATGTACGGCGTGCGCCGTGACTCTGCCAGCGCAGCCGAGCGTTTTGGGTGAGTCTGCATCGGTTCTGATGAAAAGGGAGTAGTTTGGGCCCAATAACACTGAAATTGACAGAAACACATGAAAATGCATATTCTGTGTGTGCCTTCACTCTGCTAGAAGAACCGAGCATTAGGTGTGAGTCTGAATTGAATGTGATGAAAAGTGACTAGTTTGTGTCCGATAACACTGAACTTTATAGAAACACATGAAAATGCATATTCTCTGTGTGTGTTCTTTCTGCTAGCAGAACCGAGCGTTTTGGGTGAGTCTGCATCGGTTCTGATGAAAAGCGACTAGTTTGGGCCCAATAACACTGAAATTGACAGAAACACATGAAAATGCATGTACGGCGTGCGCCGTGACTCTGCCAGCGCAGCCGAGCGTTTTGGGTGAGTCTGCATCGGTTCTGATGAAAAGGGAGTAGTTTGGGCCCAATAACACTGAAATTGACAGAAACTAATGAAAATGCATATTCTGTGTGTGCCTTCACTCTGCTAGAAGAACCGAGCATTAGGTGTGAGTCTGAATTGAATATGATGAAAAGTGACTAGTTTGTGTCCGATAACACTGAAATTGATAGAAACACATGAAAATGCATATTCTCTGTGTGTGTTCACTCTGCTAGCAGAACCGAGCCTTTTGGGTGAGTCTGCATCGTTTCTGATGAAAAGCCACTAGTTTGGGCCCAATAACACTGAAATTGACAGAAACACATGAAAATGCATGTACGGTGTGCGCCGTTATTCTGCCAGCGCAGCCGAGCGTTTTGGGTGAGTCTGCATCGGTTCCGATGAAAAGCGACTAGATTGGGCCCAATAACACTGAAATTGACAGAAACACATGAAAATGCATGTACGGCGTGCGCCGTGACTCTGCCAGCGCAGCCGAGCGTTTTGGGTGAGTCTGCATCGGTTCTGATGAAAAGGGAGTAGTTTGGGCCCAATAACACTGAAATTGACAGAAACACATGAAAATGCATATTCTGTGTGTGCCTTCACTCTGCTAGAAGAACCGAGCATTAGGTGTGAGTCTGAATTGAATATGATGAAAAGTGACTAGTTTGTGTCCGATAACACTGAAATTGATAGAAACACATGAAAATGCATATTCTCTGTGTGTGTTCACTCTGCTAGCAGAACCGAGCCTTTTCGGTGAGTCTGCATCGTTTCTGATGAAAAGCCACTAGTTTGTGCCCAATAACACTGAAATTGACAGAAACACATGAAAATCCATGTACGGTGTGCGCCGCGACTCTGCCAGCGCAGCCGAGCGTTTTGGGTGAGTCTGCATCGGTTCTGATGAAAAGCGACTAGTTTGGGCCCAATAACACTGAAATTGACACATGAAAATACATGTAAGGTGTGCGCCGCGACTCTGCCAGCGCAGCCGAGCGTTTTGGGTGAGTCTGCATCGGTTCTGATGAAAAGCGACTAGTTTGGGCCCAATAACACTGAAATTGAGAGAAACACATGAAAATGCATGTACGGTGTGCGCCGTGACCTTGCCAGTGCAGCCGAGCCTTTTGGGTGAGTCTGCATAGGTTCTGATGAAAAGCCACTAGTTTGGGACCAAAAACACTGAAATTGACAGAAACACATGAAAATGCATGTACGGTGTGCGCCGTTACTCTGCCAGCGCAGCCGAGCGTTTTGGTTAAGTCTGCATCGGTTCTGATGAAAAGCGAGTAGTTTGGGCCCAATAACACTGAAATTGACAGAAACACATGAAAATGCATGTACGGTGTGCGCCGCGACTCTGCCAGCGCAGCCGAGCCTTTTGGGTGAGTCTGCATCGGTTCTGATGAAAAGCCACTAGATTGGGCCCAATAACACTGAAATTAAGAGAAACACATGAAAATGCATGTACGGTGTGCGCCGTTACTCTGCCAGCGCAGCCGAGCGTTTTGGGTGAGTCTGCATCGGTTCTGATGAAAAGCCACTAGTTTGGGCCCAATAACACTGAAATTGACAGAAACAGATGAAAATGCATGTACGGTGTGCGCCGTGACTCTGCCAGCGCAGCCGAGCCTTTTGGGTGAGTCTGCATCGGTTCTGATGAAAAGCGACTAGATTGGGCCCAATAACACTGAAATTGACAGAAACACATGAAAATGCATGTACGGCGTGCGCCGTGACTCTGCCAGCGCAGCCGAGCGTTTTGGGTGAGTCTGCATCGGTTCTGATGAAAAGGGAGTAGTTTGGGCCCAATAACACTGAAATTGACAGAAACACATGAAAATGCATATTCTGTGTGTGCCTTCACTCTGCTAGAAGAACCGAGCATTAGGTGTGAGTCTGAATTGAATATGATGAAAAGTGACTAGTTTGTGTCCGATAACACTGAAATTGATAGAAACACATGAAAATGCATATTCTCTGTGTGTGTTCACTCTGCTAGCAGAACCGAGCCTTTTGGGTGAGTCTGCATCGGTTCTGATGAAAAGCGACTAGATTGGGCCCAATAACACTGAAATTAAGAGAAACACATGAAAATGCATGTACGGTGTGCGCCGTTACTCTGCCAGCGCAGCCGAGCGTTTTGGGTGAGTCTGCATCGGTTCTGATGAAAAGCCACTAGTTTGGGCCCAATAACACTGAAATTGACAGAAACAGATGAAAATGCATGTACGGTGTGCGCCGTGACTCTGCCAGCGCAGCCGAGCCTTTTGGGTGAGTCTGCATCGGTTCTGATGAAAAGCGACTAGATTGGGCCCAATAACACTGAAATTGACAGAAACACATGAAAATGCATGTACGGCGTGCGCCGTGACTCTGCCAGCGCAGCCGAGCGTTTTGGGTGAGTCTGCATCGGTTCTGATGAAAAGGGAGTAGTTTGGGCCCAATAACACTGAAATTGACAGAAACACATGAAAATGCATATTCTGTGTGTGCCTTCACTCTGCTAGAAGAACCGAGCATTAGGTGTGAGTCTGAATTGAATATGATGAAAAGTGACTAGTTTGTGTCCGATAACACTGAAATTGATAGAAACACATGAAAATGCATATTCTCTGTGTGTGTTCACTCTGCTAGCAGAACCGAGCCTTTTGGGTGAGTCTGCATCGGTTCTGATGAAAAGCGACTAGATTGGGCTCAATAACACTGAAATTGACAGAAACACATGAAAATGCATGTACGGCGTGCGCCGTGACTCTGCCAGCGCAGCCAAGCGTTTTGGGTGAGTCTGCATCGGTTCTGATGAAAAGCCACTAGTTTGGGCCCAATAACACTGAAATTGACAGAAACACATGAAAATACATGTACGGTGTGCGCCGCGACTCTGCCAGCGCAGCCGAGTGTTTTGGGTGAGTCTGCATCGGTTCTGATGAAAAGCCACTAGTTTGGGCCCAATAACACTGAAATTGACAGAAACACATGAAAATGCATGTACGGTGTGCGCCGTGACTCTGCCAGCGCAGCCGAGCCTTTTGGGTGAGTCTGCATCGGTTCTGATGAAAAGCGACTAGTTTGGGCCCAATAACACTGAAATTGACAGAAACACATGAAAATGCATGTACGGTGTGCGCCGTTGTTCTGCCAGCGCAGCCGAGCGTTTTGGGTGAGTCTGCATCGGTTCTGATGAAAAGCGACTAGATTGGGCCCAATAACACTGAAATTGACAGAAACACATGAAAATGCATATTCTGTGTGTGCCTTCACTCTGCTAGAAGAACCGAGCATTAGGTGTGAGTCTGAATTGAATATGATGAAAAGTGACTAGTTTGTGTCCGATAACACTGAAATTGATAGAAACACATGAAAATGCATATTCTCTGTGTGTGTTCACTCTGCTAGCAGAACCGAGCCTTTTGGGTGAGTCTGCATCGTTTCTGATGAAAAGCCACTAGTTTGGGCCCAATAACACTGAAATTGACAGAAACACATGAAAATGCATGTACGGCGTGCGCCGTGACTCTGCCAGCGCAGCCGAGCGTTTTGGGTGAGTCTGCATCGGTTCTGATGAAAAGGGAGTAGTTTGGGCCCAATAACACTGAAATTGACAGAAACACATGAAAATGCATATTCTGTGTGTGCCTTCACTCTGCTAGAAGAACCGAGCATTAGGTGTGAGTCTGAATTGAATATGATGAAAAGTGACTAGTTTGTGTCCGATAACACTGAAATTGATAGAAACACATGAAAATGCATATTCTCTGTGTGTGTTCACTCTGCTAGCAGAACCGAGCCTTTTGGGTGAGTCTGCATTGTTTCTGATGAAAAGCCACTAGTTTGTGCCCAATAACACTGAAATTGACAGAAACACATGAGAATACATGTACGGTGTGCGCCGCGACTCTGCCAGCGCAGCCGAGCGTTTTGGGTGAGTCTGCATCGGTTCTGATGAAAAGCGACTAGTTTGGGCCCAATAACACTGAAATTGAGAGAAACACATGAAAATGCATGTACGGTGTGCGCCGTTACTCTGCCAGCGCAGCCGAGCGTTTTGGTTAAGTCTGCATCGGTTCTGATGAAAAGAGAGTAGTTTGGGCCCAATAACACTGAAATTGACAGAAACACATGAAAATGCATGTACGGTGTGCGCCGCGACTCTGCCAGCGCAGCCGAGCCTTTTGGGTGAGTCTGCATCGGTTCTGATGAAAAGCCACTAGTTTGGGCCCAATAACACTGAAATTGACAGAAACACATGAAAATGCATGTACGGTGTGCGCCGCGACTCTGCCAGCGCAGCCGAGCCTTTTGGGTGAGTCTGCATCGGTTCTGATGAAAACCCACTAGTTTGGGCCCAATAACACTGAAATTAAGAGAAACACATGAAAATGCATGTACGGTGTGCGCCGTTACTCTGCCAGCGCAGCCGAGCGTTTTGGGTGAGTCTGCATCGGTTCTGATGAAAAGCCACTAGTTTGGGCCCAATAACACTGAAATTGACAGAAACACATGAAAATGCATGTACGGTGTGCGCCGTTATTCTGCCAGCGCAGCCGAGCGTTTTGGGTGAGTCTGCATCGGTTCTGATGAAAAGCGACTAGATTGGGCCCAATAACACTGAAATTGACAGAAACACATGAAAATGCATGTACGGCGTGCGCCGTGACTCTGCCAGCGCAGCCGAGCGTTTTGGGTGAGTCTGCATCGGTTCTGATGAAAAGGGAGTAGTTTGGGCCCAATAACACTGAAATTGACAGAAACACATGAAAATGCATATTCTGTGTGTGCCTTCACTCTGCTAGAAGAACCGAGCATTAGGTGTGAGTCTGAATTGAATATGATGAAAAGTGACTAGTTTGTGTCCGATAACACTGAAATTGATAGAAACACATGAAAATGCATATTCTCTGTGGGTGTTCACTCTGCTAGCAGAACCGAGCCTTTTGGGTGAGTCTGCATCGGTTCTGATGAAAAGGGAGTAGTTTGGGCCCAATAACACTGAAATTGACAGAAACACATGAAAATGCATATTCTGTGTGTGCCTTCACTCTGCTAGAAGAACCGAGCATTAGGTGTGAGTCTGAATTGAATATGATGAAAAGTGACTAGTTTGTGTCCGATAACACTGAAATTGATAGAAACACATGAAAATGCATATTCTCTGTGTGTGTTCACTCTGCTAGCAGAACCGAGCCTTTTGGGTGAGTCTGCATCGTTTCTGATGAAAAGCCACTAGTTTGGGCCCAATAACACTGAAATTGACAGAAACACATGAAAATACATGTACGGTGTGCGCCGCGACTCTGCCAGCGCAGCCGAGCGTTTTGGGTGAGTCTGCATCGGTTCTGATGAAAAGCGACTAGTTTGGGCCCAATAACACTGAAATTGACAGAAACACATGAAAATGCATGTACGGTGTGCGCCGTGACCTTGCCAGTGCAGCCGAGCCTTTTGGGCGAGTCTGCATCGGTTCTGATGAAAAGCCACTAGTTTGGGCCCAAAAACACTGAAATTGACAGAAACACATGAAAATGCATGTACGGTGTGCGCCGCGACTCTGCCAGCGCAGCCGAGCGTTTTGGGTGAGTCTGCATCGGTTCTGATGAAAAGGGAGTAGTTTGGGCCCAATAACACTGAAATTGACAGAAACACATGAAAATGCATATTCTGTGTGTGCCTTCACTCTGCTAGAAGAACCGAGCATTAGGTGTGAGTCTGAATTGAATATGATGAAAAGTGACTAGTTTGTGTCCGATAACACTGAAATTGATAGAAACACATGAAAATGCATATTCTCTGTGTGTGTTCACTCTGCTAGCAGAACCGAGCCTTTTGGGTGAGTCTGCATTGTTTCTGATGAAAAGCCACTAGTTTGTGCCCAATAACACTGAAATTGACAGAAACACATGAAAATACATGTACGGTGTGCGCCGCGACTCTGCCAGCGCAGCCGAGCGTTTTGGGTGAGTCTGCATCGGTTCTGATGAAAAGCGACTAGTTTGGGCCCAATAACACTGAAATTGAGAGAAACACATGAAAATGCATGTACGGTGTGCGCCGTGACCTTGCCAGTGCAGCCGAGCCTTTTGGGTGAGTCTGCATCGGTTCTGATGAAAAGCCACTAGTTTGGGACCAAAAACACTGAAATTGACAGAAACACATGAAAATGCATGTACGGTGTGCGCCGTTACTCTGCCAGCGCAGCCGAGCGTTTTGGTTAAGTCTGCATCGGTTCTGATGAAAAGAGAGTAGTTTGGGCCCAATAACACTGAAATTGACAGAAACACATGAAAATGCATGTACGGTGTGCGCCGCGACTCTGCCAGCGCAGCCGAGCCTTTTGGGTGAGTCTGCATCGGTTCTGATGAAAAGCCACTAGTTTGGGCCCAATAACACTGAAATTGACAGAAACACATGAAAATGCATGTACGGTGTGCGCCGCGACTCTGCCAGCGCAGCCGAGCCTTTTGGGTGAGTCTGCATCGGTTCTGATGAAAACCCACTAGTTTGGGCCCAATAACACTGAAATTAAGAGAAACACATGAAAATGCATGTACGGTGTGCGCCGTTACTCTGCCAGCGCAGCCGAGCGTTTTGGGTGAGTCTGCATCGGTTCTGATGAAAAGCCACTAGTTTGGGCCCAATAACACTGAAATTGACAGAAACACATGAAAATGCATGTACGGTGTGCGCCGTTATTCTGCCAGCGCAGCCGAGCGTTTTGGGTGAGTCTGCATCGGTTCTGATGAAAAGCGACTAGATTGGGCCCAATAACACTGAAATTGACAGAAACACATGAAAATGCATGTACGGCGTGCGCCGTGACTCTGCCAGCGCAGCCGAGCGTTTTGGGTGAGTCTGCATCGGTTCTGATGAAAAGGGAGTAGTTTGGGCCCAATAACACTGAAATTGACAGAAACACATGAAAATGCATATTCTGTGTGTGCCTTCACTCTGCTAGAAGAACCGAGCATTAGGTGTGAGTCTGAATTGAATATGATGAAAAGTGACTAGTTTGTGTCCGATAACACTGAAATTGATAGAAACACATGAAAATGCATATTCTCTGTGGGTGTTCACTCTGCTAGCAGAACCGAGCCTTTTGGGTGAGTCTGCATCGGTTCTGATGAAAAGGGAGTAGTTTGGGCCCAATAACACTGAAATTGACAGAAACACATGAAAATGCATATTCTGTGTGTGCCTTCACTCTGCTAGAAGAACCGAGCATTAGGTGTGAGTCTGAATTGAATATGATGAAAAGTGACTAGTTTGTGTCCGATAACACTGAAATTGATAGAAACACATGAAAATGCATATTCTCTGTGTGTGTTCACTCTGCTAGCAGAACCGAGCCTTTTGGGTGAGTCTGCATCGTTTCTGATGAAAAGCCACTAGTTTGGGCCCAATAACACTGAAATTGACAGAAACACATGAAAATACATGTACGGTGTGCGCCGCGACTCTGCCAGCGCAGCCGAGCGTTTTCGGTGAGTCTGCATCGGTTCTGATGAAAAGCGACTAGTTTGGGCCCAATAACACTGAAATTGACAGAAACACATGAAAATGCATGTACGGTGTGCGCCGTGACCTTGCCAGTGCAGCCGAGCCTTTTGGGCGAGTCTGCATCGGTTCTGATGAAAAGCCACTAGTTTGGGCCCAATAACACTGAAATTGACAGAAACACATGAAAATGCATGTACAGTGTGCGCCGCGACTCTGCCAGCGCAGCCGAGCCTTTTGGGTGAGTCTGCATCGGTTCTGATGAAAAGCGACTACTTTGGGACCAATAACACTGAAATTGACAGAAACACATGAAAATGCATGTACGGTGTGCGCCGTTACTCTGCCAGCGCAGCCGAGCGTTTTGGGTGAGTCTGCATCGGTTCTGATGAAAAGCC